>NC_056529.1:34366660-34391060 GCF_019175285.1 Sceloporus undulatus | reverse complement strand
TTTGAACAAAATATAGTGTTGAACAAAGGCCTTATGTGGATGACACAACTACAGTGTTCCTGGAGACAATGATCAGAAAGTACTCTTGTCTGAAAAGTAAAGTACCCAGAAAGTACTCAGTGCAAAAACTGGAGATGAGGAGGATAAATACATTTGGCACTGTAAGCGTCTAGGCCATTAAATAAACAACCAAAGCCACCAGTCGACTAGTATAGCTTCTAATTTTCTTCTATTATGAAAAGATATCCAAACACACACACACACACACCTGAGGATGCCTCACTGAACATAGAACACATTCTCTTTGAGAACAAGGAAGCCCAAGCGCATAAGTGCTCAACAGGGGAGATCAGAATTGCTGGACCATTATTTTGATAAGCATCAAGGACTGTAAGGGAAGATTTTGGCCTGAAATAAGACAGCGTATGACTCTTGTAAATCATGGCAGAATTCTTGAAAAGACGGCACGCCGTGAAAAGAGAATAAGAATGACAGAGGAGGACCATACTAAAGCAATTCCATAGAGGTGTACATGATTCGTAGCTTCTGCCACTTCTGTTTCTCCATCCACTGTCTGCTATGAAATCTCAGTTATGTATAACTTCTTATTTCAGTGGCAAGCAAGTGACTCAGCCATTTAAGAAAGGATACAACTTTAAAAATAATTTGCATTCAAAACTAAAAGAAGCTTTGGTGTTCTGAAACAATATGATTGCCCCTGAAGGTGAGATGTATTTAGAAAAGTATCAAAGAAGGAGACAGATTCTACAAAAGCGGGGAGCTACCAGTGCCTAGCAATGCTTTTGTCTCTTTGATTTAGACATTCTGGTGAAACCACTCAGCTTTTATGGGTTGCGATTCCAAAATCACCTTTGTAAACCAATACTTGAAAGAAAGACTGAGCGACAAATGAGGGAATTATCAGAAAACAGGGCTTGCTTAGAAAGCAAAGTTCCTGCAAGTGTTGATATTACCCAGAAGTAGTAATTTTTATTCAGTCCTGCTTGAAGGTGCTCAAGAATTTGAAATGCTGACACAGGAATCCAGTCCACTTTACAGGCGAGATACTGAGTGTAAAGAGATTCTTCTGTATTTCAAGGACAGAGAAGTGGGAAAACAGGAGTGCAAAAATAAGGTTTAATTGATCGATCGCTCTCTACATACTTGAGTTCTATCAGTCAAATGCATGAAGACCTAATGAAGGTCATTTTGTTCCCAATGAAGCAGCTCAATGAGCTGAGAGTCAAGTTTCAAATTTACCAAGAATGCAACAAGAAAAAAGCAGGTAAATTATATTCTATCCCCACTTCACTACATCTGCAAGACATGATCTAAGCATTACTTCTTCACTGCCAGAGAAAAGAGCGCTCCAATTGATTTCATTCTCAGCAGAATTCTTAAATAAAATGAAGTGAGCACTTAAAGGGAAAGAGGAAAATACAAATTTAAAATGTTTAATTGGGAATGCAGTTAGAGCCCCTTCAACAAGTGTTTAGCCCTTAAGAGAAAAATGGAATATAGATCTTTGGAGGTAAGCTAATCATTGAAACGATAAGGGCTTTCTGGAAAAGCACAAGCAAAAAGCATGTTAGTTTAGTCAGAGGAATCCTAGCTGAGAGGAGAGGTGTGCGTGTAAGACCCTCAGATCCTACTCCTGCTTTTTAATGTTTTTTTTTTTTAAAAACAACCTATGAGGCTTTTCATGCCAAACTGGAATGTTAGTGAATGTGAGGCAAGTGAAAAATAAATCTGGTAAAAGCAGAGCAAAATTAACTGTTATTTGACAGGACAAGTAATAGCCATTGACTGATTTGTCAACAATGGCCTGAAACAGATGGGCAAAAAGTGACGCTTTTGGGCTTATCTGGGAGCATGGCATTCAGATGATGCAAGCCCCTGGATCAGGCTAAAGGTGCGCTGTGGCCACCTAAGACAGCCCAAACTTGGCCGCAAAAGGAGCACCCAAAAGCACTTCTTGCTGACAGCCTGTTGCAGACCGGGTGACAGCTGGCCCCAGGACCACAGTGTCTGGATGCCGTGGTCCCATGCCACTCAGGGCATGCTTGAGGCTGGAGCAGTCAGGAGCCGCTCCAAGCGACCTGTCTCCTTGAGGCCAATGTCTAGTTTATTGAAATTTTTTTTAAAAGGAATAAAAATCAAGAGCATACTATTACACTCCCTTTCCAGTTTAAACTGCAGATATCATCACAAGGATTTTGGCTAAGTGTATAAAAATGTAGCTTGTGGGATTTCTTGCCCCAACCATTCCAGGGCTTAAATCCACAGGTGTTCTGTAAACTTTACTTGCCACCGGCTTACATGCCGTTTTCCACAATACTGCTCCCGGTTGTTTTGTTCCTAGCATATTGCACATTCCAGGAACTGTAGGCTAGTGAGGACGAACACTGATCTTCTTACGAAGCATGCTCTCTCAGAACAACAACAAAATATCACTGCATAGCTGTAACATCAATCCTTTTCAGGTTATGGCCAGTTCAATCCTTTCCACCAGCCAGCTGGTTAATATGCTCACTGAGAGAGGTCCCCAATGGGAGGACCACTCCCTCCTCCATCGAAGAGGATCTCTCGGCGGGCAGGCTCAGGTATCGACAGCTCCTGGGCGAGGTCATTGAAACGGGATATGTAATCGATGCTGTTCTCATTCATCATGCAAGCCAGCTGGGAATCTACCACCTGCAAACCAGAAGAAGAAAGCATGGATTATTTCTGAGTCTCCACTGCTATCATCCACTTTTGTTTAATGGGTTTAAAGCACTGGAGAAGCTTGACTAAAGTTATAGCTAGATTAAGATCAGCATTTAAAGTAGGTATGTTCTATCAGGGCTAGCCTTAAGAAGAAGAGCCCTCCCTCCATGGCAACTGTCATCTTTTGGCCTGGGAGGGAGTGAAAAGGCTGGCCCATCTCCATCAGGGCTAGCCTCAAGAAGAAGAGTGTATTTTTATTTTTATGTATTTTATATGTATGTATTTTTAGTGCTGTAACCCGCCTGGAATCCTTGTGATTGGGCGGGCTATAAATAAATAAATGATGATGATGATTATCATCAGTGTGAACTCAAAGGCTTTCATGGCTGGCATCCACAGTTTTCTGTGAGTTTTTTGGGCTATGTGGCCATGTTCTAGAAGAGTTTGTTCTGATGTTTCACCAGCATCTGTGGCTGGCATCTTCAGAGAATGCTAGCATGGAAGTGATTGGTGTGTGTGTGTGTGTATACATACATACGTACACACACACACACATACATACTATGTGAACCTGTATTGGGAGGAGTGATTTCCATGTTAATCTGTGTATTGTTTTGTCATTGAATGGCAATTTTGGCTTAGTAATGGAGATGAGCACCACCCCTTACAGGTGGTTATGACTAGGCATTCATGTCAAGGGACTGCCTTTACCTTTACTTTTTAAAGTTAGGCAACGGAAGAGGGAGAGGAACCCCTAGCCTGTTCCTTAATGATGTCTACTGATATTCTCATTCTGGCCTGCGGATATTCCAGAGTCACCTCACTCCTTCTGGAGGAAGAGAGGGCATAAGAAAAGGAGGAGACAAAGCTTGGGGGCCAGATTCAATCCTCTCTCACTTTTGTGGGAAACTTAACAGGGTAGTCCCAAGGCTATACCCTCTATCATCCAGCTTGGGGGAAGGGGTTTGGTGGCACAGGAATTTGGTTTGCCACTTCAAAGTGATTCCCCATCCCTGTAATAGAAAGAGGAAATGGAAAGAGATAAAAACCATCTCATATTGGTTGAGCTGTAAATACATGGCCATCGCCATTTTCAGCAGCTAAGATGTCAAGGGGACGTTAAGAAAACCCAGCCACCCACCTGGGTTATACATTTTTGGGGAGGGATAGTCTTTCATCATAGTTATCTAAAGTAGAACAAAGACCAAAGTGGTTTTTCATCTAGACGTCTTCCCTGAAGCATTGGATGTAGGAAGACTGCATCTTCCTAGCATTCAAAATAGCATTTCATTGCTAGGAACGTAGTGTCTTCCATTATGCACAAACTAGACATTGCAACATGGATTTTGCACCAGAATTTGTGGACTTTAGCCATCAAGGGCTAAAATGCAGGCACGTATGACTTCACTGATTTTGCTGAAACACTTCTATGCTAATAATCAGCAGACTATAACCCCTCAGTTCCCCATTGGAGACTGCATAGCACGACACTGAAGGGTACACTGCATGGCATGCATGGATTCGAAATGGTTTTACCTCAGCTACATCTGCTAGGGACCGAGACACAAAGGAGTCCCGTGAGTTTCCATCCAGCAGACTAGGTCCCAATAAAGTGGTGCTACTCGTGTTAGCGGCAGAGGTTGGGAGCATTTTTCGCCCCTTCTCTGGGGAAAGGAAGCTTGCTGTAAAACAAAATATTCAAGACAATTTTAATTTTAATTAATAGGTTTGTGAGAAGCAGAGAAGAAAGCATACGAGAAAATTCATAGAGTTTGATACATGATCAAGATGTGTTCCACTCAACTAGTAGGTACAGAGTTTGATATTCTAGGAATCACAATTTTTGTTGTGGAGAAACAACAAAGTTTTCAGCCAAGACACATAATCATCACTAAATGAGTGCCAGTGTGTTTACCTTTCAGAAAGTAGTTCTAAGTGTATCTAAACGTGGATTTTGCGGTGAACAGAATTTACACAAAATAAACTGTGTCTTCATTAATTTAAATTGGGCAGGTAAGGAAGAGCCCTTAGACACATATTGGCACAAGTCTGGTCTCACACATACCCATGAATACAGAGTTTGACCATTACCACTTAAGGTATCTGAAATTGGCTGGGTCCTCTTGTTCTTGACACAGTCTTAATACATACTAACCCCATTTGAAGAGAAAACAAGTACAGACCTAGTAACATCAACTAACTAACCATTCCCACCTACAAATCCTTATGTGGTTTCACTCACAAAATAAGCTACTGAGGGAAGAATCCGTGGAATCGCTGGGGTACCACTGTGGATCATGGCTGGGAGAGGCAATCCAATTCTGCTGAGGGCTGCAGGAGGGGGATGGAAGACTTTTTGAGCTGTCACTGCCGTTCAGCTTAGCTGGAGACAGAGGAACATTTTCCCCTGAAAAAGGAAAGTTCATGAAGGAGTTGAAAGTTCATGACTGTCAAAGCTTGCAATCTTAACAAGTTGCTAGCAACTGCTAAGAAAGAGCTTATTTCCTGTCTTGATCCAGTCAAGTATATGATGTGGCACACAGAAGACGCACTGATCAAAATCACCTTCTCTTAATGACATCAACAACAGCTCCATATTCAAGCCAGTGGAACAGCCTTTTATTTTCTACATTTCCCTCCGGTTTTAAATTTCTGTACACTGGATCATTTCTTTTTTTAAAATCCCGTAATTAAGTGCTACTTAGGTAGCTAATGTAGCGGACTGTTAATTTTAAAAAATGCACAGAGGACTAGGATCGTATTTATTGCTCACTAGCTACAGTTGCTGTGGTTTCCTGGAAACATGCTGCAGACTGGCAGCTGATGGCTCACAGACCAGCACTGGTCCACAGAGCACTCAAATTATGATTGTAGACACCACAATTCTATCTACCTCCAATACACACGTTTGAGAGAGGAAAGGCTGTATTTTCATGGAAATACATGAAAAGTTCTCCATGTGATGTAAAAATGCATATGGGTGGCTTATTTAAACGCATTTTACAATCTCTGTGACATGGAAAAAAATTTCTTCCAGACAGTTTTTGATAATGACTGGCAGGAAGATGAGAGATTTGCTCCACAGCACCCCAACGGGCAAAACATTTCTCTACCCACCCACTGGGGATTCTATAGCCATCATGATGAGGCACTCCTATTAGAATCATAGAATCCTAGCGTTGGAAGAGACCACAAGGGCCATCCAGTCCAACCCCATTCTGCCATGCAGGAACTCACAATCAAAGCATCCCCAACAGATGACCATCCAGCCTCTGTTTAAAGACCTGCAAAGAAGGAGACTCCATCACTCTCCGAGGGAATGCGTTCCACTGTTGAACAGTTCTTACTGTCAGAAAGTTCCTCCTTATGTTAAAGTGGAATCTCTTTTCCTGTAGCCTGCATCTATTGTTCTGTGTTCTAGTCTCTGGAGCAGCAGAAAACAAGCTTACTCCATCCTCAATGTGACACCCCTTCAAATACTTAAACAAGGTTTAAACAAGTATTTATTCCTATAAGCCTCAGCCAGTAGTGAGGCATGATGGAAGCAGTAGTTCATCGGTGCTTAGAGGGCCAAAGGTTCTTCACCATCGTTTTAAAAGAACATCCCTTCACTAAAATTCCTACAGGCACATTAGCAATGCCAAACAGACAAAACCAGGGCTGTGGCAGTACTTGGGATAGTTATAACAGATATATGCCTAGCTTAATCTCTTACCATACTGACCAGAGCTGATAGCTATTTCAATGATAGAGTCACTGATTTGAGTAACAGGCTCTCCCTGAGATAACACATCTTCAGGTGGTCCGGGAAGTGAGATATCCAGTAGTGCAGACACATTGGGAGGAGAAAGACAGGCACTGGAATCCTCAGAAGGAAGAGAAGGGGTGGAGAGGCCATTTGGGACAGAGAGTTTGGGCAGTTCAGGTACAGAAAGGCCTGGAGTTCCCTGTGGTAGCAAGCACAATAATAATAGTAAGTTATTTATTATGCATTTTTTGTCACAGTCTCAGAAGCCTCTAAAGCTGAGAGCTAGCAACCTTTTTTAAATTAAAATTTATTAATACATTCTAAAGCAAAACATGACAACAAACAGTACACCAAAACAACAATAAATACAGGCAATAACCCAGATGAGGCCCTGAAAATTATAGATAAAAGGTGTATTCAGGGATCCTGAAAGACATCTTTCCATAAAAATTTAGCTAAAATTGGGGAATGTCTAGAGACTAAATCTTGCTGGATGTATTCAAGAAATGGGTGCCAAATCTTGTGAAAGGTCAATCCAGAGTGTAAACTTCTCGCTAATATCTCTCAATAGGCTCTCCAGTGCTTAAATACTTTTTGATTTTAAAGCTATTTAAAGGCAGGGTCTTCAAAGCTTAAATGTTTTTAAATTCCCTATTATCTCTGATTTCCAAGTTTAAACAATGTGGCATTCAGAGATAAGTTGGAAAGATGCATACATGCAGCCATTACATGTGTTCACCCTTCATTAACAGAAGATACCATTTGTATGATCCTACTATAAGCTTGCTATACATAGAAAGTCTACCATAAAAGTCAAGTAACTCCCACTATTTGAAAAGATCACACTTTACCTGAAAAGAATCAGGGATTGCCTCCTGCTCAGGTTGTGGGGTTAGACCAAGGAATGGCACACGGCATTCACTGCTTGAACCCTGGAAAAGTGAAATTGAGATGACCAAATCAGATCTTCAAATGAAAGAGAATGGAAGCTTTGAAAGGCAGGGCTGTAACATGTCTACTTCAATGTTACCAAGGATGGATATATTGGGTGTTCCTGCCCCATCTACTGTGTCAAAAAACTTCTTGGCCACTGTGTTAACAAAATACTGGACCAGATAAGCTTTTGGTCTCATCAATAATAATAATAAATAATTTTTTTATTTATATACTGCTTTTCTAAAAATCAAAGCGGTTAACAACATGTGCAAATACAATCTAAAACCATCAAAATACAAAACATCATATAAAACATCAGAACACCAACTACAGCAATAAAACCACATCTCGTGCCAGCTCAACAGTGCTGACGAGGGGGGGAAGCACATCGGGAGTCAGGAGTCAGGGGTATGCCTGCTCAAAGAGGTGTGTTTTTATCCCCTTCTTAAATTAGTTCAGTGAGGTGGCCGAGCGGAGCTCATTGGGAAGCGTTCCAGAGATTGGGGGCCGAGACAGAGAAGGCCCTCCTGGTGGTAGTAACTAATCTGACCTCCAGAACTCTTAATAATTGCTTCCCGGTTGATCTGAGTGTGCGGGGCGGACTGTACGGAGAGAAGCGGTCCTCCAAGTACCCTGGGCCAAATACAATTCTGATTCAAGGACTTGTCCCTCAACTTGTGGCCTTTAAAAGCCAATCCCAAGAGGTCTTCATTTTTCCAAGCTTCAGTAGACATTGGCTTTCTCGTTTTCAGTAGACATTCGGTAGACATTGGCTTTTTCATTTTCTTTTTCTAATACCCAATCTTAAGCCATGTTTACAGAGTGTTTCTAAACTAAAACTTTGTTTAACTGTAACTGTGGTTCTTTGAGCAGTCATGTGTGCCCATACACAAATGGGTTTTGTACCTGTGCAGAAGCCACAACTAGAACATTTTAGAGTTGAGTACCTGAGTGGGAAGTCCTGCCCAGTTCCTGCTACCTTGCATGTCCTACTCTGCCAAAGCTACTCTCTCCTTAATTTCAAAATCCACCAAGAAAATATAACAGGGACTTGAACCAAAAAGGAGGTAGGGTGGTTTGTGTGAGGGCACAGGGGACCACTCAAAGAAACACGGTTATAGGTAAGCAACCTCTTCTTTTTCTTCACAGTCTCTGTGCCACACATGAATGGATGGACAAAAAACCCCGTTCTTGGAGGTGGGGCAGGTCACTTAAAAACTGGAGACAAAACAGCACAGCCAAGAGCATCATCAGCCCCGGCATCTAAGTAATAATGTCTAATAAAGGACAGGGGCTGAGTCCAGACATCCGTCTTACAGAGAGACAGCACACAGTAGATCAGGCAAAGAAGAACAGGAGATCTGGAAATCAGAGTGTGCTCAGGAGTGCCAGAGATTCAAAGCTAAATGGAAAAAGAAAGGTAGACCATAGAACTGGAACAGATATCTCAGGGCAGGACAGATGATGATATGAAATTAAAGAGTAAATTTGTTTAAGGAAAGAAGGAACACCAGTGATTGAGGAGTAAGGGGTGTATACATGCTGTTAATCACCCTTGGACACTATCTAGTTATAGCCATTAAGTTATTGTTCAAGAAGAATGGAACTTAAACAAGACTTAGCAGGCAAGAAAACTGACCGCTATATTAGTGATGGAACTTCCATTCTGATGTGCCACTGCTGAATCTGGTCCTGCAACCACTGCAGTCACTGCACCCGGAGACAGTGGTGAACCACCTGACAAGCCTTCAGTTCCAAGAACAGGCAAAGGACTGCCAGGGATAATACCAGCACTTTTTGCTGCCAAATCAATAGCACCTTTGAACAGAGAATGGAAAGGTATAAGAGAAAGGCCTTATTTTATCAGTTCAGAAATCCAAAATGTAGGTCTTACAACGTCCTATCTAATCCTACACAAAAGCTATTGCTCCTGTACAGTACAAAGTTAATTTTAATTGCTCTTTAATCATTGTTTATTCAGCATCGCTCTTCAACAGTTTAAGATTTTCCCAAGTCCTTACTCCCACCATACAATTCAGAACTTTGGTTTGCACTGTGATAGTTTCTGCTTCAGCTGGGAATAGGCAATTTGGTGACGTCCAGATACTTGGGATTATAATTCTCATAATTCTTGACCATGTTGCCTGATACTTATGGAGTTACAGTCCAACACATCTGGAGGGTTGCTTTTCCTGATTTTTATATCTCTTTGTATTTATCTAATTCTTGTGTTCAAAATGCTTTAAGCCAAAATATACAGTGGTACCTCGGGATACGAAATACCCAGGTTACGAAATTTTCGGGATACGAAAAAATCCCATAGGGAATCATTGTTCCGGGTTACGAATGTTTTTTCGGGTTACGAAAAAACTTTTGGTGCTTTTTTCGGCTTTTTTGCACGGAATCGCGGCTTTTCCCCATTAGCGCCTATGGCAATTCGGCTTACGAAGGCTTTTCGGGTTACGAAAGCGGCCGCGGAACGAATTAATTTCGTAACCCGAGGCACCACTGTAATTTCTATTTATTGGTAAGAGCAGAACATGTAATAATTGCTGGTAAGTGTCTTTTGCTTGGGTGCAGAGCATGGGCTCTGTAGTTTTCTAAGGAGCTCATGGCAATGAAGTGATTGGGTAAATGACTAGAATGATGGTGGACAAAATGAAGAGGTCATCCAGAGTATTGCAGTTGGGTGTCAAGAGTATGCTGATCATACTCATCTCTCTCTCTATTTTAGTACTGACACCATGGAGACTAGTGAAGGTCATTGTCTGGAGTCAAGGAATGGTTAGATGTGGGTAAATAAACTGAGGTTCAGTCCAGGTAAAGCAGACATTCTGTTGGTAATCAGGAAAGCTAACCTGGGATTACAACCTGTTCCCTTACAGGATTTCACTCCCTCAAAAAGATCAGGAACATACAGTAGCTGTGGGATTTTCCTGGACCCACTACTGCCCTGAAATGTCAAGAAACTGCAGTGGCCAGGACTGTCTTTGTCTAGCTTTGACTGGAGTGCAAGCAGCACCCTTTTCTAGGGAGGGCAGAGCTTTCCAGAGTCATTCATGTCTCAATCAGCTCCTGATTGGACTACTGTAATGTGCTCTACGTGGGTCTGCCCTTGAAAAGTGTTTGAAAGCTATCACTAGTGCAAAATGTAATTGCCAGACTGTTGCTGAGTATCTGTTTTAAGGACTGTATAACACCAATCTTGGGTGCTGCACTGGGTTCCAATTTGCTACTGAGCTCAACTCAGGGTTCTGATGCTGATCTACAAAGCTTTTAGCTCAGGGTATCCAAAATTCCACCTATTCCCTTTAAGTGCCTGCCTAAAATGTAACTTCTTCAGAGAAGGCCCTATTGTGCATCTCACTATCCAATGAAGTGGGTATGCATGAAAGGGCTTTCTCCGTAGCAGCACCCTGCCTGTGGAATTCCCTTTCAAGGGAGTTCAGGCTGTCTCCATCCTTTCTGTGTTTCTAGCTAGCAGCTAAAAAGTTATTTTGATTTTCCTTCATCTTTGATGAAGTGACTGCAGCAGCTGTTTTTAGCTGTGTTTTAGTTGTCTGTGATTGCAAGACTATTTTTTAAAAAGGAGCTTTTAGTTTGCTCTTAAATGTTATGTTTTAGCTGCCTGCTGGAAGCGCAAAAGAGACGGAGTGCTGCTACAGAAAAAGCTCTGTTATGTATATATATTACCTAACTTGACAAGGTGTTGTGACATGCAACAGGGCCTCTTTTGGGGATCTCAGATTTCAGGCAACCTCATGTGAGAGTAGTATTATTTACTGTTTTAAATGCTTTTATCCATTGTATACTGTCAAAGGGTGCAAGGCAAAGCACATGGAAAACAGTTTGACAGCTTTTTCTACCTTTTTCACTGCTAGTGTAGTATTGTAAAAACCCGATTTGTGCTGTGACAAGAAACCTACTAGATAGATGGTTGGTGGCTTGAGCTGGAAAAATCTTGGGAACAATGGGGCGGGACACAGCAGCTTTTGAAAGCGAAGACTGGATTGGCCGGAAAGATCCTCTACCTAAGTATGGAGAATTAAAACATCATTACAAATTGTTAAAAGTGGAGAAAGTTATAAAAGTATGCTAGCAGTTACACTCCTCTTAGTGCATCCTCCATCTTGAGCTCCCCAGAAACTGATCACAGAAGCATACTACCCTCCTATAATGGCTCCAACTTTATTAATTAATCTAATCTCTTTTTATAACTGTCCAAGTTTGCAGTCATCGCCATGTTTTGTAGCAATTAATTCCATATTTTAAATATGTCCCATGTTTTAACGATATGTTTAATTCTGCTTCCAAATCTGTTTTATTTTTTAATTATATTAAATTGATTCTGAGCATTGTTCGCTACCTTTGACAGAAACAATGCCAAATCCATTGCTGGTGGAATACAAATGCAATAGCTACTGTGAAACGACAGTGGACATTCAGTACTGAATACTGTGGGTTTTCAAATCAAGACATTGTACTGATTATCACAAACAGGAGTATATAAAAATCACATGCTGAATTCAGGCTTAGCCATACTAGGAGTAAACCATGTTACTTCGTCTGGCTCATTAACTGTAACTAACTGAAACTCTATTAATTTCAATGTATCTACTCTAATTATAACTAAATCTGTATCTAAATTCTTGGAACAAACAAAGTCTTACTGGAAATAGTAAAGAGAACCTGAAATGCAAACAGACAGCTGTTAAACAACAACAAATTTACTAAGTTCACATGGACTAAAATACCTTTCATAGCTATTCCAAAAACAAATGTGATTTCTTATTTCAGTATTTACACCCATAATAGTGTCTTTATGCCATTCTCCAGGCAAGATTATTTCCTAGTATTGCTTGGAGATGGCTGGGACCTTCCACACACAAATGATTTGTTCTAGCACTCAGCTACTGTCCTGAAAGATAACTTTAACAGCCTTTTAAATCTTCTAGTTTAGTCTAGACAAGACTGAACACCCTGTTCAGAATATGGACATACTTGAGCCTTACCTGTTACAGAAGAGTTGGATAAGATGGAGAAAGAACACACGTGCTGAGAGGGATTTCCCGAAGGCCTGGGAAGCAGTGTTCTCTAAAAAAGGAAGGCAATATAGCATTTCAAAAGAGCTCTTAAGTAAACAGTAAACTCTTTTTACAACACATTCCCAATACCTCTGACTTACTACTCATATATTTTTAGCACATTCATTAAATCATAGTGGAGATTTTTTTTCCTGTTAAGGAATGCATGCCCTCAGTGATAATCCATTGGGTGCTGCATGTGAGATGAGTCCATAGCCAAAATTGGAGGGAACCAACTGTTTCTCTGCCTCACCCCCATACCTTCCCACTAACTCTGTGTCAAGGGAAAGCCACATCATTCTTGCAGAGGTCTGAACCAACTGAGCACAGAGATATTTAGAAATTAGGTTAAGATGTGGCTCTGTTGCTGCAAGTTGCCCGACCTTGCTGTAGGTGATGCCCTTAGCTGCCTTTATGGTATCAGTGAAATAGTAACAGATCACACTTAAGACAAGGATGGAGAAACTGCAGCCCACAGTTTGCCTGCAGCCTCCAAGGCCATTTTTGTAGCCTTCCAGGGATCAATTTTTCAAAAGATGTTTTTGTCCCCAAACACTTTCTAGGGGCTATAGGGAGCACTTTCACAATGTATGTTGGCTCCCTTGGGACATTTTAAGTTTGGGAGATGCCCTTTTATAAATACAAACAAGAAATGACTTTGGGGTCACTTCCTGTTGTAAAAAAGTCCTCCTTGGCAGTGGTGTCAGGGGGTGCGGACTGCATCGGGTGACACTACAGAAGAGAAGTGACACCTGACCTACCTCCACCTCCTTGCCCCATGCCACCTTACTCACGAGTAAAGCAGCATGGAGCAGGGAAGTGAAGGTGCACTCTTTTAGCCCTACTACCTGAAGCCCCACCCTTGAAGCCCTGTCCCCGGCACCAGGTGACACCTTGGACTGAGACACCACTGCTCCTGGGCTTCAAAAGGCCAAGGGGAACAAAAGCATGACAAAAATGCCCCCACGTGTTATAGAGCATTTTGTGACAAAATATTTTTGAAACTTTTTTGTTGTAGGGATGTGACCCTCCAAGGTCTCCTGGGGATCAATAAGCCCCCCTCATCTCTAACATTCGCCCATTCCTGACTTATTGGCACTTTTGCAGGAAACTCTGTCTCAAATGACTGATCTGTCTAACTTTACCAAGAACTGCATCTCTGACTAATTTCCTGATAAGTGTGCAAAGAATCCCATTAGAGATATCTATTACCTAGCAGAGATGTTTCTAGGCAAATCACCTTGAAATTCACATTATCTTTGCCCACCCCAGCTGATGAGAAGGGAATTGATGCTGATGAAGTTTTGCTGCAAAATAAGGATGGCTAGTCCCTAATAAATGCTTGCACAATGCAAAACAGACAAACCCATATAGGAAAATCTACATTAAAGTAGAAAAGTAAATCTGCCCATGGGGATGAAAAGGGGGAAAAGCTAGAAGGAAATAGTTGCTCAACCAAAATATATTTTGATCATCCGTTTTCTCTTACCTGTACTACCAAAGGCTTCCGTAGATGTCTGCTACGTAATTTCCTTGGTTTTGGCAAGAAGAAATCAGACTGCATCTAAGAAAAACAAACAAAGGCATAGTTTTTGTGGGTTTTTCAGGCTATGTGGCCATGTTCTAGAAGAGTTTCTTCCTGATGTTTTGCCAGCATCAGTGGCTGGCATCTTCAAAGGCTGCTTGCAACACATATTCTGTTAATCTGGCATGAGTCATATTACTTTGCCAGCCATCTAAAAGAAGCTTCCAGTAGCTTTAGGGTGGCACAGGGATGCTGCACTTATGCACTTGTTTCTCTTTTCTGTGATTACTTTCCTGTGTGGGAGAAGTGAAAATGGCCATCCCGACAAGAGGTATTGGGAGTCCTTTACAAACACCCACCAGAATAAACTGACACAAGAATAAACTTACACTGATTGTGTCCAAGCGCTGTCGGAAAGATAGCTCAGCTTCTTTGCTTTGTAAGAAAAGCTTCCCATGCCTACTGTTGGGTGGGAGAGTGGTTGGAACAGCAAAGAGGCTTCTGTCTGTATCAGCACTTCCAGAACTTGAAGGATCAGCTACCAAGAGTGGTCTAGAGGAATTTCTTAAACCTGGTAGGACACCAAAAAACAAAACAAGGAATATAAAAGCAAACAAAATAAAAGTCTCCTCAAAAATCAAAGAACACTCATGTCATGAGAAATATTTAGAACTGTACAAAACTGGGGGGAAACCCATGAACACTCATGTAATGAGAATTAGTCAGAACTGATTTAAATTGAGTGGGCAAAGGACGTTGTCCACAAATCCATGTGTTCTTTAAAGAAAAGGTGAGACACATTAATCCATAATGAACCAGCCTGATCACAAATCTTCCTGAGACAATTAGCATTCAGAATTATCACATGATTTGGCCACTGATGAAAATGAGACTATGAGAAACACTACATGCGGTTGGTCCTCTGTCTCCACAGATTCTTCATCCAAGGATTCAACCATCCACAGCTTGACAATATTAACAAAAAACCTTGATTTTTCTATTTTATATAAGGGGTACCATTTTACTAGTCACCCCTCCTTAAGGTCCGTGGTCTTGGATATTCACGAAGGGGCAACCTCTGTTATTGTCTATGGGGCTCCCCCCGTGGTGTGTGCCATGCATACACTTGCAGGCAAGCGCCCCATTCAAGCCTATGGGTGTGAATATTGGCAAGTCTCCATTTTTGTGGGGGGTCTGGAATGGATCCCCCGTGAAAACAGAGGGCTGATTGTACACCATTTTGTATAATGCAACTTGACCATGTATGAATTTTGGTATCGAGTGTGGATGGGTCCTGACACCAAATCCAAGGGGACATCAAGGGCCCACTATACGTATTGAAGGCCATGCTTATAATATTGTCTGGTTAAGAACACATACACTGGTGAACAAAATCAGTCATTTTCAATCTCTAGCTCTTTCATTCCCATCTCACATATATAACTACACAGAACCCTCAAATGTTTCCCCATTCTCAGAATCCTCTGCCACATACAGATTTGTTGGAAGATGTCTCAGGTATATCAATATGGACTTACTTTACTGATGACAGATGCTCAAACTACTGCTCTTAGACAAACGACACCAGATTTATACTATTTATTTGAAATTTTACTCTCATATCCTGGAGTGTATTTTCCCACTATCCTTTGAGACATCTTGAGGTCTTACAAGGAACAGGCAGAGTATAAACCAAATAAATAAAACAGTTAGCTATCTCAGTGATGTACTCACCTGAGGAGCTGGAAGTAGCACTGGGGGAAAAGGTTTTCTTGTGAAGGGCAAGCTGATTGCGCGCACAGCCTGGGCTCCTTGTACTGATGGCTATCACCTTCCCAGGAGGGGTCAGCGCATGCTCTTCTTGAGTGGGCTTGATAGGGGATGTTGCAACAGAGTTCATTTCAGGGGTCTGAAGAGGAAATGGTAAAATGCCATGCTGCAGAATGAATGCAGTTTGACAATGCTTTCACTGCCATGGCTCAGTGCTACAGAATCAGGGGGTTTGCAGTTTTCTGTGGTATTATTATTATTATTATTATTAATGAAGTGCTGTAAATTTACACAGCGCTGTACATGCAATCTTTTTAGTTAGACGGTTCCCTGCCCTTGGGCTTACAATCTAAAAAGACATGACACAGAAGGAGAAGGGAGTGGTGGAGGGAAAGGGTAAGAGGTCCAGCAGTTCCTCTCTACCTCCATGAGAGCTCTTGGGCAGGGAAGGCTAAATATATCACAAAACTACAAATCCCAGAATTTTATAGCATCGAGCCATGGCAGTTTAAGCAGAATCTAACTGCATTAATTCTGCAATGTAGATGCAGGCTCAGTTTCCACATATGAAAAAGCCAGGGTTTCCTAGATATGGAGGCAAATGGTGAGAAATGTATCTATAGTATACAAGTTTTGTCTTAGCACCTTCTTTCCCCCTTGTTCAACATAACGAAACTGGAAAACATAATGCATGTGTGCCATAAACTATAAAAAAGCCAGTGTGATCTAATAGTTAGAATGTTAGATCACAATTTCCAGGTTCTAGTCTTAAGAATTTCATGGTTTAAATGCTCTGGGTGACTTTAGGTTTGTAACCAACCCACCTCCCACGATTATGAGGAAAGTGTGAGAAGAGCAGAGCATGCTGCTTTTAACTCACAGGAGGAAATATGCAATCTAAATATAAAGATGGCATTGAAACAATAGCCAGATGCATCCTTTTGCCACATGGTTCATGAAGAGTTTTTGGAATTCAAAGATTACACAGCCCACAATTAACAGTAGTTATTCCAAAAAAATTTTAAGAACTGCCATGCAGGGACAAGAAAAGGGTAGTTTAGAGTATAGTGGCTCAAGACCTCTCCTGCAAATGATGGCCAGAGATGAATCTACATGAAAACCATGAGAAAAATACAGAAATGTGATAAACTGCAACATTTTGTTGACAAATCAATGAATACTCACTGCAAGACTTTTAATGAATCTAACAATATGAAAAATTCATTAAATATATCAATAGAAGAGATGCTTGTGGAATATTCTGCTGTGTATTAAAACTACTTGGCTGGTTTAGAGTACAATGTACTTTAATTGTGGGTAAAGGGGAAGGACACGTAATAAAATGCATTAAGATTTATCATCCCTGTGTGGCTACACGGCTATTGAAAGGCACTCGTGAAGCATTCAGATACCCTCTATTATTAGAACAAGCCTATATTCCATTGATATTGGCTGGGGAAGATATGTTTCCAGCTGTACCAAGCCTTCCCAAGTCTCGGGAGAAAAAAAAAGAGGTCTTATCTTTGACTCTAGACACTTGGAATAGGGGAAGTCCGCTGACTATAAAGGCTGGCGTAGCACATTAGCTAAGGGACTAAGCTACTGTATATAAGCCAAGAACCCATATGCATTGTGCCTAAGGCCACTAAACCTCTCTCCATTTCAGCTCATCTGCAATATGGGGCTAACTTTACCAGATTGATGTATGGCTTCCAACATACAGACCTTGGTATCCACGAATTTGAGCACCTGCGGAAGTCAAGCCTGCGTTGTCCCCAATGGCGGCATATGCACATAGCCTCATCACCATTGGGGACAACTGGACTGAAGTCTTCCCTCCCTTGTCCTTCTTTCTGTTCTCTCTCTCTCTCTCCTTCCTTCCTTCCTCTCTCTGCCCCCTCCCTCTCCCTCTGAGGCTTGGGTCTCAGAGCCTGGAGGTTCCATCCTGGGTGTTGGGCCTGAGCAGGGGCTCTGAGACCCAGGTCCTGGCTCCAGCTCCCTCCGTCTGATGGGGCTCCAGCTTCTGCCTCTGAACTACCCCTGAAGGCAAGCCAGGAGAAGAAGCTTCAGAGGGGGAGGAAGGGGAGAGGGAGGAAGACAGAAAAGAGAGAGATAAGAGAAGGAAGGAAGGAGGAGGGAGAGAAGATGGACTTCAGTGCATTTGTGCTTAATGGTGGCATGGCCACATGGCTGCACTGCCATTAAGGAAAATGGGATGTCAGACTTTGGTATCCGAGGGGGGTTCTGGAATAGATCCCCAGAGGATACCAAGGGCTGACTGTACTAGTATACAAAAGGTACTCTGAACTGTTATTTAAACACTAAGTATTATGGCGCAAAAAGTAAAAGACTGTATGACTATAAGAACTTTGGATACAACATAGGGATGGAACAACTGGAAAGGATCAGTAGGGGGAGGGGGAACCCCCTCTTGTCCTTCATTCCAAACAGAAAAATACCTGAGCACAACTTCAATTTATACTTACCGGTTTGGGGTTAACTTCAGTGGAAATGAGTTTTAAGAGGCAACTGAGGAGCTTTTGTTTGTGACAAGTGGCTGGAGGAGGAACAGATGTTGGCTTGGGCATCTGCTCGCTGGACTCCTGGGTTTCTGGCCCAAGGACAGCCAGCCAATCATACTCCAGCTGCAACTTGTTTGGCTTGCCCATCATGAGGTAGACTTCAGCCAAGGTAAGGCTCTCAGAGGTCCGCAGGCTCCATCCCTCTTCTCTCACCTGCTGTGCAAGGCGGCTAGGGTCATCCTTGAGAGACTTTGTAACCAGTTGTTCCTGAGATGGTGGCAGTGGCAGTGAGGGGTTAAGCTTCTCCTGTGAGTCCTCTGTTACTGAATCAGGTAGCTCTTTAGCACATGTCTCTGCTTGTGGTACACAGCAGTGCAAGGCCTGAGTTTCAGATACAGACAGCCCGCTAGGTGATGCCATCCTGCCTCTTGCCAGTTGTGTGGGACTACAGCTGCCAGCTTCTGAAATACCAGACAAAAGCTTTCCAGGATTGCTCCTTGGTAAGGCAACCTCTTTCCCATTCAGTGTGTCTGTGCAAAGACACTTCTCCGGGACAATAAGGTCCTGACAAGATTTCATGTACCGGGGAAATGGATCAAGAAGAGATAGCTCTTCTATATCGGGGGGAAGACTGCCACAGTCACAGTTTGTATGGTCAGAGGAGAAATTACTTGCCAAAGCACTGACTGACATCCCCTTGCCTTCGACACAATGGACGGGGGCAACTGATTTCTCAAGACTTCTGCCCGGGTCCTGAAGTCCAGAAGGTGACTTATCAAAACAGTTTGTAATACTGAGACTTGGGGATGCTTTTTCCAGAAGCCCAGCCTCTAGGGAGCAGTCTTCAGCATTCAGAGTAGCATCCAATGTAGACTGAGTGTTTCTACTTGCTTCTGTAGTGCTCTCCACTCTGGTCCCACCCTTGGCTTCTGCTCCCCGTGGGTATTTCACATGCCCTCTGGCTGTCCCCTGACCACTCTGTATGCCTAAAATCTGGGCAGGTGGCAGCAAATGAGAGTCCTTTGCATTCTGCTTACATCTGCCAGATTCCTGCCAGTGTACAGTACAGAAAGCTTTGGAGTGAACAACCCTGGCAACTCCAGGGAGGGGTGTAAGTGTGCAATTCTCGCCTGGGAAGAGATGGAGCATCACCTTCTCTTCTGAATAGCTGTCATTTGCTTCGCAGTTCCTGGAGTCTTGTAGCTGCCTTTCTGCAAGTGTTTTACGCTAAGTACAGGGTATTAAGGAATGCAGAAACATTAAAATAGGAAAAGAAACATCTCTATAATTTACTTCCCCTGCTAGACACACACACATACAGAAAATTCTTTATAAAGTTAAGCTCATGCAAAAATTAAGTGGTATTTTAACTGCCACATCTCTAGCTCTAAACTAAGGATACAGGAGGGAGAAGAGCTTAACAAATATTAATAGTTTCAAGAACTAATTACAATGCTAGTTATGTGTTACATTTCCCAACTGAGAAGCATGAGTCAGTTTTATTTATATACTTTTATTGTAAAATTTATGTTTAATCTATTGTTTCTTGCTCTGAAATTTTTGATATGCAACTTTTTATAAGCACATACAATTGTCCTCAAACAAAAAAAATCAAAGAAGGGAGACGACAAGGAGGAGGATACAATGCGCACTTCATGAAGAGCCCATTTCTGTTTCAGGAATTCAATGAGGCTGGATACTTTACGATGCAGCTCCACAATCATCCTGGCAAGCCATGCAAGAAAGAATACAGTGGAGGAGTCAGCAAATAACATCCCACTAACAGTCAGGTACAGAAAACACAGTATATGCTAAACAAACCAAATCTCTCACACCACTTCTTTTTCTCCTTCAATCTGTTTTGCACACCCAGGAGTTGTATCCCCCAATTTCCAGTACACTTGAGTAAATACACATACAGTTGGCCCTCCATATCTGTGGATTCAACTATTAACAGCTTGAATACACACACACACAAACACACACACACTTCAAAAAGCAAACCTTCATTTTCCATTTTATATTAAAGATATTTTACTATGCCATTGTATGTAATGGAACTTAAGCATCCATGGAATTTGAAATCCATGGGAGGTCCTGGAACCAAAACCCATGGATACCAAGGGTTATGATAATCCATAAAGATTCTCATAAGGATCATGATATCACCGAGTCAATTGGACCTTCTGGAAGGAAAGGGAGTCAATTTAGGGAGAGTCTGCTAAGTAGTGACCAGAATGGGTCAAAAGGTGTAGTAACTAAATCCAAATTCTGCTGTCCAATTTAGCCACTCTTTATTAATCTGCTTGCAATTCTGAAAATAATCTTTAGGTGAACGTTTGCACCCACCCATCCAACACTAAGCATGTTGCCTTATAATACCTGAGACGTGGATTCTGGGCCAGACTCTGCACCCGGGCCCATGCATGATTATTCCGTGGCTGCAATTCTACAGGGACCTTGAGTGGAAGACGCACTGGCTTTTGATCCTCCTCGTCGCTAATGCCTGAGGGTAGAAGCAGAGAAAAATGACTGAAGCTGGTCCAAGTGTGCAACAGTATAGGCAAGGAACTGAAAGCACATAGCCAAGCAGCAAACAGAGAGGAGACAAGCTCCACATGCTCTAAGATGGTCAACTGTTTATTCAGTGTTTAAACTAAGTCTGCAACAGTCCAATAAATGAAGAGAAATTATATTCATACACCAGTAACAACCCAAGCAAATTTGTTCATGTTCCAAGACTGCCATTTTCGGGGTGTCAGTACAAATTACAGACAACAGGACAAACAGCCGATAGCAATGTGAGGTCGAAGGCTTTCATGGCTGGCATCTATAGTTTTTTGTGGGTTTTGGAATAAACTCTTCTAGAATATGGCCACATAGCCCGAAAAACCCACAAAAAAAGCCAATAACAACTTCGTGTCGTTCTGAAGCTCTGCCTATAACTTAGTCAGCCCCAGCCAGTATGGACAGAGTTACAGTCCATGACACCAGAGCTGTCATGTAACATAGGAGACCTTTTGAAAAGCACAAACAAGAATGGCAATTATTCTTGGATCATTGTAAAGACAACGGGACTTGCAAAAAACATAATAATGTTTAAGAAAACGAGTTTTGAACTCTAATCTATGATTTACTTAAGACCAACATAAAAGCCATATAAGTCTGAAGACACAGTAAATTATAAAAATAAAAAGTAGCGTAAGCTGCACAGACACATTCGTATCAAACAGGCAGAGAAAAAGGAAGAAGAAAAGAAGACAAGAACTGAAAAATAAGACATAATAAGGGCAATGTAAATATAGAAAATAAACAGAAAATTAAGGGGGAAGGAGGGGAATTGGGAAATAGAATGATAAATGTGCAGTAAGCAATACATTCCACTGACTTTGCTCTTTCCTGACAATTGGTTTCAACCTATTATCTTCCCTTAAGGTCTCTTACATACCATCTGGATCACAGAGTTTCTTCAGCGCTCGGCACATTGGAGCTTTGATACGAAGATTCCTCCCTTTGTAGCGAACAGTCGTAGCTCTAGAAACATTTAAAGAGTGTGACATTTGAGGACACAAGTGGAACAGCAGCTCTCCAAGAAATTTAAAGGCGGCTTTGTGACTGGCACAAACAACGCAAGACAAAAGCCAACAAAACGTTTGATATTGTATGGTTTATCTGGGCTTCAAAATGACAAAGGAGTGATTTTACATTATTTTCTGTATTTTTTAAAACTGCCCACTAACAACAGTTCTTTGGGCAGTGTAAAACCTTTTAAAATATAAAGAACAATAGTAATGCAATGAAGGCTGCAAAATATGAAATCAAAATAAAACCAGGAGCAAAGAATAAAATGTATGGCATATAAAGCCAACATAAAATTAAAAGTAGGATAAAAGTACAAAGATGTAGTAGAAACACTAAACCAGGCTATGAAAACATGACACTTATGGACCTTCTGGGGATGTCTGAGAGAATGCCTCTTTTTGGACCTCCACAGTCAGTGTCAATGATACCTTCTTGGGGGGAATTCAAGAGGCATCCAAGAGAGAGAGAAATACCAAAGCCACCTCTAGCAATGGAGGGTCTGTTGCTGAATGAAACTGCCAGATACAGATTAAAAGACTCACTTGCATTTGTGTGAAGTACAATTTTTTCTCACTCTCCTTCACACAGTTTAGCCTCACTGGAAAACTAATGTTCTAATACATTATTTCTCCACTTTCTCCACACCAGGTAAAATATTGCAGACGTCTATACTGCCCTCCCTTACTTGCCTTTTTTGTAAGTTAAAAAGCCTCATATTGTAATTGCTACAGTGCCCTGACTATTTTAGTTGCAATTGTCTCTCCTTTCTTCAGTTTTAAAATACCCTTCTTGAGATTCAAGTAGTATTTTGTTAGCTGCCCTGAACAGAAAAATGGAATACAGGTTTAATAATTAATTAATTACCAGGGGCAATCATTAAAAAATTATATAACTCCACCAGTCTGCATGCCCATTTACAGAATACAAGAAGACTGGTTCGTGTCCTGAATAGTTTATGAACTGGCATAATAAAAATGTTCAAATGTATATAGTGCTTATGTGAATAAAAACAAAAGAAAAACTACTTACCCAACTTGGATAAGCTCATTGAGCTTAGCTGCATTTTTATCATCCATACCTTTAAATGAATTGAAGAACAAAATACAATGTTTATGAGCTGCACATGGTAGGAAAATTAACGACATTTATATTTGATCTTTATAATTTCATCATGATTATTTTTATGGACTTGGGACCAGAGGTGTTTGGGATTCTTCTGGATTTTGGAACCTTTGCATATACATAATGAGATATCTTTATGTAGACATAGCCTGAACATAATTTTATATGCAATATTAATAATTTTGTGTATGAAACAAAGTCTGTGTACACTGAAGCATCAGAAAGCAAAGTTGTCATTATATCAACGTCTCATGCAGACTATTTTTGATTTTAGCATATTTTGGAATTCCAGATAAGAGACTTAACCTGTACAGTACTTATTGTTAAGCTCCATTTGGTTTGGTGCAGAAGAGGAATCAACAGTTTGGGTTACGCAGGCAAAGAACCACATGCCAATAAGTTGCCTCTTCTGCAGGAACCCAAAATAGACTTTCACTGTGAGTCCCATTTTTGACTGATACAAGGAGGAATTCACACCAGTTATCCAAGCTATATATGATCTTAAGAGTAGGTTGTGGCTAAATCCTGGAACAACACTCTGAGCATCTACCAAGGCGACATCAGCTACCTTTAGCTACTTCCCATACCTGGATCAAGCAGGTGCCAAACTTCACAGCTCATAAAAGACCTGAGCCAAGCATCCAGAAAGCAAAATCCCATGTGTTTAACAAGTTTTTATCATATCCCTATACCCAACTACCTCTGAAGAGTATATACAACTTGGACAGAGAGGGGGAAATGATATCCTGCAAGGAAAAGAGACTGAGGTCCAAAACACACTGTAGAAATGATCCAGTTTGAAAGCGCTTTAACTGCCTTGGCTCAATGCTAGGGAATTCTGGGAACTGTAGTTTTGTGAGACATTTAGCCCTCATTGTCAGAGAGCTCGGTGCCACAATAAACCACATTTCCCAGGATTCCCTAGCTCTGAGCCAGGGCAGTTAAAGCAGTCTCAAACTGGATTTTTTCTGCAGTCTGTTTTGGACTTGAGACAAAGAGATAGTTTGCTTCAGATGATACAGAGATGCCTAGGCACCAATTATCCCAATATGCAGATGTTGCTGAATTATTTGAGCTACTGTAGCTATCTGTAGTGGTTAAGAAGGATCTTTAGTGGTTAAGAAGGTCGTGGTGAGGAGAGAAATTTGGTAATCTGTCTCAATTGGAGAGGTGTGCAGTGCTCAATACAATATAGCTGACCATGGTGAATTTCTATTTCACCTTCTAAAAAACAGGAGACTCTCCACTACAGAGTTCCCCTTTTGTTGTTATCCACCCTCAAGTTGATCTCAACCCATGATGACCCTGTAGGTGAGACTTCTCCAAGACTCCCTGTCCTCCTACCTTTATTTAACGGTATTGTGTTTTGCACAAAAGAGTGAACTAAAGAGTAAGCTGGAAATAT
>NC_056529.1:34315058-34366650 GCF_019175285.1 Sceloporus undulatus | reverse complement strand
TTATTATTATTATTATTATTATTATTATTATTATTATTATTATTATTATTACAATTATTATTATACTTTATTTATATAGTGCTGTAGATTTACACAAAGCATCAGAAAATAATAATAATAATAATAATAATAATAATAATGAAGAAAGCTCATTGAAAAATAAGAGGTCACATAAACATCTTGGGAAATAATGGAAATTATTCCATGGACTAATGGAAGAAAAGATCAATAGGTTTCATTGGTGTGTTGTCTGTAACTCTTCTATGTGATAAGTTTATTGTGTGAATTTCAGTGATGAGCATGCATTCAATTTGCGTAAGTATTGAGGTTACATAATGAGGCAAGGGCAAAACTAATCTATACAGCAGAAGTTACTAATTTGATAGAATAGCATTTGATATATGGCAGTCTGACAGTCAGGGATCTAAAGTGGAGATATTAGTTGATTATCTGGTATACTACCTACTGTTTATTTTGTAGACTATACGCCATTGGCAGGTTTTATATTTTTATTGATTTGATTATCTGCATGTACAGCGCTGTGCACATTTACAGCGCTATAGAAATAAACTATAATAATAATAATAATAATAATAATAATAATAATAATACATAGCATGTAGTTTTCCATAACAGCCCAAAGCCTAACATTTTAAAAACGTCATGTCAACGAAATACTGTGTATACTCACAGCCCCCAATCTTCTTCCTTAGCTCCCCATAACAAATTAAGCCATAGAGCTCCAGGGATGATTTTTTCAGCCCTTGAGAAAAGACTGTGGAAAAAACACACAAAAGAAACACTTTAATTATGTCTACAGACACATAACACTTTCTTATTTAGGAATTCTTGAGAGAACAAAGTAAAAATCATCAATTGATTTACAAGTTTTAACTCAAAGATCAAGAGATCTTTCTGTAGTTAGTTCAAAATGGTTTTCACAAATTATTTTTAAAATTTAAATCATATAATATTAGTAATCACAGTGTCAGAATCATAGCTCCTGCCATGCTTGCTAGCTATGTTTTGATACGTTTTCTAATGGAACATTGCCCTGAAAAAGCACACTGAGTTAATTTTGGATATAACAATCCTAAGTATTATACTGGTTGCTGGGAAAAAAAAAAAAAAAGAGAGGGGGGAGATTTAGCCTGGGAGGGTGCAATGTTAGGATTGCCTTCCTAGCTATATGCTTTGATATGCCTCCTAATACTGGATGATGGGATGTGTTATACAAGGATTGTTTAGCAGTCATGGTGCCAAATAATAAGCAAATGTGTGGGGAAGAAAAATGAGCTGTGAGCTATTAAGATCAGTTCCATTAGAATGCCTGGTAGATGAGAAACAAAGATGGGTAGTTCTGGGAAAGAAAATGCTTTGGTTTGGAGACAAATGGGATGTCAGCCCAAGAAAACTGTTTGAATTGCTATGTGCTTTTAACATACTGTGTAACCAAAAATGCTTCAGCCCTGACAACACTGTTATGCTGTGATCAACCCAGTTTTCTGAATAAAGCTTACTGACTTTGAGGAGACTAACCTCCTAACATGTAGAAAAACAGTTATAGCACTCTTGGTAATGCAACCTCTCTTTAAAGACCTCCAAAGAAGGAGAGTCCACTGCCCCCAATAAGGCAACCTATTTTACTGTAATAAAACTCTTATAATCAGGATATTCTTCCTAATGTTTAGGTGGAATGCCTTAAAATCAAAATCAGAAAGTTAGTATTCCAGTCCCTGGAACAGAAGATACCTAGTACATTCCATCTTATTAAAAAAGATTCTTTCAGATCTTTAAAGATAGCTAATAATAATAATAATAATAATAATAATAATAATAATAAAGTATTTATTTATATCCTGCCTCTTCCCTTTTGGGGATCGAGGCAGGAAACAACAGAGGCTAATACAATGCAAAATAATAAAATAAAACAAACCCCAAATGCCTCCAACCCTCACCCTCAGTCCCTGAATACCTTGCAGTCTCCTCTTCTCCAAGTTAAACATACCCAACTCCCTAAACTGTTCCTCATATAGGGTGGTTTCCAATAAGACCCCTCAACTTTCACATCAAGGTAGGCATAATCTTTTTCCTGCCTAAATGTAATACAATGGGTCCTCAGCTTTCTTGGGGTTTACTTCCACTGAACTGATTGTTTGCAAGTTTGTAGAAAAGTCTTCCCCCCTCTGCCTCCTAAGGTGACACTACTGAAAAAGTCTCTGCAGTATCATCATCCTTTCTTCTCCTTGCCCTCCTCCTCATCTCCATCTCCTATCCCACCAACAGCCCCCTCCAACCCATGGTATGCGTGGCCATGAACCGAGGCAGTTTTTGCTTGCTATTCGTCTGCCTGATCCCTCATCTCACTGTTGCTGGTTGTCTAACCTTGATTCGCACTGGAAGAGTGGTCTTCCTGAGCACCTTTGCCCAGATGAATTCAGCCCTGGACATGACAGAGAGAGAAGTAGTTTCTAAAGGCCCATGAGATAGCCTCCTGAGTGTTCTTGAGAGCCACCTCTGCTTTCCTGTCCTTGGGGAACCTGGCGATGGAAGAAGTCCTACATTTACAGAGTTTCAGAGGCCTTTAGTTGAGTGTCTTTCTGGTCACCAAGAAGAACAGATCACGGTGAGTGGTTCTGAAGGGTGAACATGTTAATCATGAAGCAACGCTTCAGGATGGAGATACTGAGCATCCCCAATTCTATCCAGCCACGCAATTATCTGGCCTCACTGGATTTAGTTAATGATTGTGTGCACATCTGAACACATCCAGCACACCTCAAGTTCCTCCACTTTGCATACAACTACAAGCATTGCCAGTACTGGGCCTTGTGTTCGAATTGATCACAGCACACAGAATCTTCACCAAAGTTATGATGGCATTGGTGGTGGCTTGGAATAGAGAACACATCCATGCCTACCCTTTTTGTTTGTGCATTGTGCACCCTTCCAGCAGGGTCAGAAACATGTGCAATGTGTTCTGGATCTTTAGATTGTCATGGTTTTCTAGTAAATCTTGGGAAGAGGCATCATGATCCATCACCGGGGTGCCTGTATCAACATGAGATGCAGCGTAATGAATCTCCTGCCAAAAATGAAGAGTGTGACCAAGGGCAAGTTGACCACACAGACAGATTTGGCTCTCTTGACACATCTGCAAGGCCTGATGATTACTCCACACCAGATCTCTGCAACGGCTGTCCCAATCGTACCAAGTGGCCATTTGCCTCCAGAAAGAGTCTCAAGATCAGGGTTTCATTATAAGTGCAGGGGTCTCTAGACAGTGATATTGAAGTGGTGAAGTTCTGGGAGACAATTAAAGTCCGTGTTATGATGGATATCAGTCTCCATGGCTGGGGAACGTACTGGGGATCCCACCAGACACAGAGAACTTGGAGGGAGCAGGAAGCTCAACAGAGCATAACTGGCTGGAGCTTAGGGCCTTCAGCGTAGTCTTGTTTGCATTCAAATCTCTAGTAAGAGAACAGACTCTATTACAGCCAAGGCCTGTATCAATCAGAAAAGGGGGACCAGATTCTGTCCCCTCATGGAGGAGGCAAGATTCCTGCAGGAATGGAGGAAGGTCCTCCGTCGATCCCTCAAGGCAGAGCACCTATGAGGTGTTTTCAGCTCCAGACTGACCTGGACCAGGGAGAGTGGAGCCTCCACCCAGAGGTCTTCCAGCTGATAGTGAACCAGTTCAGACGGCCTGTCAATTCACATCACCTGTCAATCACAAAGTTCCCAGGTTCCTTTCATGGTACCAGACGGTGGGCGCAAAGGGGGTAGGTGTGCTGATATTGCCATGGTCCAGGGGCTTTATGTATGCCTTCCTGCCAACAACACTTCTGTCCAGATTTATAAGAAAGGCAAGAGAAGAAGCTGCTATGCTAATACTGCTGGGGTTCAGATGTTCATGATATTCTGAGATAGTCACCCTGATAAGAGACTGCCTCCCCAACCTAATGAGACCGGATCTTCTTTCCCAAAGGAAAATGTACCACCTGGACCCACACTGGCT
Organism: Sceloporus undulatus; assembly: GCF_019175285.1. Lineage (NCBI taxonomy): Eukaryota > Metazoa > Chordata > Lepidosauria > Squamata > Phrynosomatidae > Sceloporus > Sceloporus undulatus. Next base: position 34,362,629 of record NC_056529.1, on the reverse strand, counting down.
CCAACTTCACTCTTGGTTGTTGAAAGGTACATGCTACAGGAGCATGAATATTCAGGCAGAGTAATAGAAACCATTCTGGCCTTAAGGTGACCCTGCATGGAGAAGATCTGAGTATACCCCTCTGGAATTCAGGCAGTGGTACAGATGAAAGGCGCAAGATTCAAGCTATCTGTCTCCCTGGTCTTGGAGTTCCTTCAGACCCAATACTGTCAAAAGAATGTTGCTGTCATGTCTGTCCTCCCATCACAGGAAGGGGTCATAATTTCATCTCACCCGTATGTCCTCAGATTCATGAAAGGGCTGATGCTGGCAGCCTCTCCCAGCAGTCTACAGATTTCCCTCCTAGGATTTCCACACTGTTCTCAAGGCTTTCACAATGGCCCCGTTGGAGCCCATCAAGGAGACATCCTTGAAGCATCTCACCTGGAAGGCCATTCTACTGATGGTGATCACACAGCCCACAGGTTTTCAGAACTGGGGGTCCTGTCTGTGTGGAAGGAGCTGTGCATCACCAGGCCAAATGCAGTGCATCTGAGAATCAACCTTACCTTTTCAAAGGTGAACTCTTAATTTTACAGGTAATATTGCCAACTTTCTGTCCCAGGCCCTCAACACACTTGAAGAAGATCTGGAACATGCTAGATGTTCGTACCATCAAGGCATACCTTAAGAGGACTAGTAGTCTGAGGAGCATGGACTCCCTGTTTGTTTCATACAACCAGCGGTCCCTAGGGAAAAAATTATCTTCATCTTCCATGAGCAGATGGATCTGGCAGTGCAGCAGTGCCTGCTACAAGTCCATGAGGATGTCAGTAACTGGTCCTGTTCTACTACACTCCACAAGGAGCACAGGAACTTCAGCAGCCTTTCAAGCAATGCCCCATTAGCATATGCAGAGTGGTTACCTGGAAGGCTCATTCCACTTTTGTGAAACATTACAAGCTGGACACATTCGCCTTATATGGAGGGCATTCAGCACGCAAGTACCCCAGCAAATAGCAGAAGAGTAATCTGCCTTGTCCGCCAGCCGCTCTATCCCACATCTTGGATGTTCTGCCTCCTCTACACAGGGAAAAGAACCATTTTGTGTCACATGTGTGACAGTAATTTCCAGTGAAGAGGGGGCTAAACATCCTTCCATTCTGAGTGTCAATCTGGTTTGGGGCTGATTGTTTTGCATTGTAGTTGTTTAGTGGGGGTAGGGATTTGGGTTCTTTCCTAATCCCTGTCATTTACCTGTTAGTTCCATTCATTCTGTCATCAACATCTATGTCTGCTAGTCTGTACAGTGCCCTTTTTTTACGCGGGGGATCTGTTCTGGACCCCCCTGGGTAAAAAAAAATGTGTATGCTTGAGCCCCATTGAAAATAATAAGGCGTGCACATGTGGCGGCACGCCTTGGGCACGCGCCCCATTCATCTGAATGGGATGTGCTGCCCTTTGTGCCCCACGCACGGCTCCCTCGCAGCTTTCAGCGTATGCTGAAAGCTGCGTATAATGAGGGCGCACTATATTTTGGGTCCCCCCCTTACTCTACTTAAAGGAACAGGTCCACGATTACAGAGATAAGAGCATCAGTCCTTCCTTGTCAGTGGATTACCCTTTCATTTGGCACCAGAGCATTGAGCTGTCACACAACTGAATGGCTAAGGAGGATTGAGCCACTTACCACGGGTCCTCAAAGCCTTCTTACATTTTTTGTCTAAGCAGAAGCAAGCAGAATAACCTACATTTTGTATGTTTGGCCCCTTCTACGCAGAAAATGACAGTCTCACAGATGAGACAAAATTGTTCTTTCCCTACTTCTTTGTGCCCCTTCTCACTCTAGCTGGCCTTGGTTTAACATCAGTGGGATTAAGGTGAAGGGGCTCTGGATAGTGCTGCTTCTGCAAATACCCTCACCTTGCCCACTGTCCAATCACCCTTCTCATTTTAGCTGGCCCTGGTTTAACATCTTCATTGGAGACTTGAGAAGACAGGGGTGGCAGGGGGCAGATTTCTTTTTTTGTTGGCTGGTTCACTCTGTTTGCTTCACTCAGCCCATGTGCTGCTCACTGGGTGCATCTTCCCCTGCCACTTCTGCTCTCTCAGGCCCCTGATGATAATGTTAAACCAAGGTCAGCTAGAGTGAGAGGGAAGGTAGGGAAGTGGGCAAGGAGAAGGCATTTACTGATCAGCAACATCCAGCACCCTTTCAACTTCTTCCTTGCTACCCCCTCCCTCATTCTAGCTGACCTTGGCATGGGGCAAGGAGGGGACATGCACCCAGCGAGAGGCAGACGGTGAATGGTCTGCTGAAGTGGTGTGTGAGCTGAGCAAGGCAAACAAAGCCAACCAGCCAGTGAGAGGGAAAACAAGCAGATGAGCAAGGGAGCAGGCAGGTAAGCGTAGGCAGAAGCCGCCATGATCACAGGCTGCATGCACCAAGAGCCACTGTCACTATTGCCAGCCCAGTAAGAATCTCCTCTAGTGTTGTCTTCTTTTTCTTCCTTCTCCTCAAAAGAAGGATGACAACACTGAAGGAAATTTCTGCAGCAGTGTCATTCATCCTAGGAAGCAGAGGCGGGAAGGCTTGGAGACTGGTGATGTAACTGGGGTGGAGGCAGCCTGAGAGTTAGGCAGAGGTATCTGCAACAGTGGAGACTGTAGCATGCATTTTTTAGGGGGGGGGGAGGGTTAAAATCTTCACAGTTTTTCCACTTTCACAGGATCCACCCCTAACCCCCATGAAACGTGAGAGCCAGGTGTGTCTTACATTTATCCTTGCTGAAATTCATACAGTATTGTTAATTGTGGCCCAGCTCTCCAATCAGTTATAGTCATTTTGAATCTTGAACCTGTTCTACCCCTCCCAATTTGGTGCCATTTGCAAATTTGAAAAGCATGCCCTCTATTCCTCCATCCAACTGATTTATACAGATGTTGAAGAACAGAGGCCTGTTACAGACTGCCAAAATAAAGCCGCTTCAGGACTCTTTGGAGGTATGCTATTTAAATGATGCATGCATCCTAAGAATCCGGAAGCTGCACTCCAGTGCTTAGGAATGGAGTGTGGCTTTGGCGCGACCTCCGGACTATTAGGACCCATGCATCATTTAAATAGCATACCTCCAAAGAGACCTGAAGCAGCTTTATTTTGGCAGTCTGTAACAGGCCAGAGGGTCGAAAAAAGAACCCTGTGGGACCCCAGTAGTTATTCATTTCTCTCTAGAATGAAGAGGAACCATTGGTGAGTACTAGGGGTTTGGTCCGTTAACTAGTTACAAATCCACCTAACAGCAGCACTATTCAGACCACATTTACCAACTTATATGTAAGAATTTCATGGGGAACCTTTTCAAATGCTTTACGGAAACATTTCTGAGATTCCTCAGTATACTTCTATTATTCTGCGTTCTATTCCTGGGCCACATCCTTCACCAGGTCTTTCAACTTCTTACCCCAGACCCTCATAGCCCCTTGCAATATGTTGAAGCGGAGACAATTTGTTCCTGTGTGGATCAGAATGAAGGGGTAACAGTTGATGAGCTTGATAATTCCTGCCAACCTCAATTACTTCATGCACCTTTGTCTCGGGGGGGGGGGGAGATCATACCTCTTAAGACATCTGATTAGGTCCACACACCACTGCCTCTGATATTCTCAACAAAGAATCATCTACTACTACAACATATCTCTTCTTCTTCTGGGAATTGACAGGAGCCCTTCTATGCACAGAAACCTCAAAGAGAGCCATGCACTTTGAGGAATTAGGCTTTTGTTCCTATTCCTCAAAATCACTGATTAATGGGAAAGCTTGAAATCAACTGTGTAGTTTCAAAGTCAAAGCATGTTTCCTGGTACTTCTGCTTCTACGTGTCACATTCATTCCCATATCTGCCTCCTGCATAGGAATTGCCCCACTCCCTAGAGGCACGGCCTTGTCTCTTGTCCTTCCAATGTAGTTTGCTCTCTCTGATTAGACAAACTAATTTACAATATTTTTACTATCAGCAACATATCAAACTCAGGCCTAAATCTAATTGCTAATTCAAATTAGAGTAGATGAAGAGAATCAATGAGATTTAATTATTAACAACTATATTCTTGTTAAGACTAATCTATTTAAGCCTCAGTGCTATCACACATTTTACACTGAAAACCAGAAGATAAATGTGATACATGCCTCCAAAATATTCTTTGAAAGGAAGACTAGTGGAAGCCCTGTTTATTTCACACACAGCCTACTGCTGACTCTCTGTTCAGAGAGGGATTCAATGGTGAAAAGCCATGTATTATCATAATATAACCCTGAAAGAAGCTCAGAATAACTCAGTACAGGTACAGAGCTTTCACTGCTTTAGTCCATCAGCAATGGAATACACCCCCATATATCTCTTCTTTTTAATTTTCCTGCTGTTGGCTAAAGAAGGTTTAGGCCTTGTAGCTCCATTTCTAGCAATTTTTTTTTAAAAAAGGTCAATTTTATTCTGAATAAATATTATTACATCCAGTATATCCAACACAATAGTTTCATGCCAAACAACCTTATATAGAATGAACTCTATGTTCCTAAAGCAACAAAATGACTTTCAATCTGTACAGAGGGATTAACATTCCATTTCCCCCCATTTTCTGTCCAAATTTATTTTCTTTACTGTAAAAACAAAAACAAAAAACAACCCATGTTATATGTTTCCCCCCATATAACTTCAACATTTCCAGAAATTTTATGTATCTCTTTAAGATATTTGATTATTTTCTTGTTATTATTTGAAGTTTTATTTACTGTAAGTAGCTTGAATTTTATATATGATTTTATTTTAACTTTGAGGCATTTCTTCATCACTGAAATCACTGAAGGGTTTCTGACAGTGTAAAAAAGCTCGTCGTAATGACAATCATTTCTCAGATTAGTGCCGGCACCTGATCATGAGTCTTTTGGAATAAGTACTCAACCTGATGCCCTCTATGGATTTATGACTACAATTTATATAAACCACAGAGGGTATGGAAGAGATTATGAGAGCTTTAACCCAAAATTTGCAGAAGGCATGAACCTGTCTAGCCTTTGAAGGGCATGTTGGTCTATCTCATCCAGTTCAATTCTTCAGTGTAAAATTATTAGGGGAGCAGAAATTAGGGAAGCAAAGTATCTTTATTTTCATGAATACTGTAATTCTCCTGGTCTGCCATAAGAATGTCACCTGGGTTGCAGACGGAGGCCTTATGGGTCACACTAGTTTGACACACTAAAGCTATTCCCTCTCCTCCATACAAACATTAACTACCCCACCTTTCTTCTACCATGGGATTTCTAGACGGTTTCACCTATGTTACATGCACTAATCCAACCTGCAGTATGAAAACCATCCTGAGGGAAATGCCCTTAGGGATGTTTTTTTTCTACTCTGCAAGCTCAGAAGATCATTAGTGGATAACAGAGTCTCATGTAGCTGCATCAACTATAAAATAAACCTTGCAGCATGCTCACCATTATCAAAGTCAATGTATTTGGAAATCTTGTGCCAGGTGCGATAGTAGAAGTGGCGAACCTGTTCCTTGTTTTTCACCATGCTTGCTGGCTTGCTTTTCTTCTTATATTTTAGGGCGATGTTGTTCTGAATTGCTTCAAAGTCTTTTCCATGCTGAAAAAGCAATGTAAAAACAGAACAAATGGTAGACCAGAGACAGGAAGAATAAGCAGCTGGAAAGCTTATTCTAGGTCTGGCTCAGCCTTTCATACATTTGGACAACATTTTCCTCCTGAACATGTAAAAGAACTAGATGTCTGATTTAATACCTATCATCTGCAGTAATCTATGCATTCTGCAGTAGCAGAAAGGCTTTCAGAATTTAGTTGTGACTGCAGAATGCCTACAGAAATAGCTATATCTGCAAAGTGTCCAAGAATCGTAAATGCAAGTACAGTTGCAGTCCCCCTCCCATATCTACGGATCCTTTATCTACAGATGCAACCATCCACAGCCATTCCAAAACTACATAAATTCCAAAATCAAGGTTTTGCTATTTTATAGAAGAGACACCATTTTATTATGTCATTGTATATAATGGGACTTGAGAATCCATGGATTTTGCTATCCATGGGAGGTCCTGTAACCAAATTCTAGCAAATACCAAGGGCTCACTGTAATTTTAGCTCTGGACTTAATGATTTTATGCCCTTCAACTTTTCAATAGCAATATGCATTACAGATTGAGTATACCTTATTAGAAATGCTTGGGACTAGATGTATTTTGGAACTGGAATTTTTTTGGCTTTAGGAATACAAGGAATGTAGTAAGTACCTGTACTGTATTTGCAGTTAGAGAGATGCGAGGATCTGTGAACTGATGGGAATCCATACCTCCTGACATTTCACAGAGCCTAGCGTCTTTCTTCATAATTGCAAATACAGTACAGGTACATACGACAGTGAGCCTGCGCCATATGCGGGCTCAGTATAGGCAGCTTTCAGCTTATGCTGAAGCTGTGCAGCAAACGGGAGAGTGGTGCATGAGCACAGCCGCGGCGTGAGCACGAGCCCCATTATATTCAATGGGGCTCGAGCATACACGCTTTTTGCCTTGCGCCAGAGGGGGGGGGGGTCCAGAATCGGATCCCCCACAAAAGGCAAGGGCCCACTGTATTCTACCTGTACGATGAATTACAAAGTTCAAAATATTCCAAAATCAAATCTCAAAGTGTCATGTCAAAAGGTTTCAGGTTTTGGATTTCTAGATAAGGGATACTCAAACTATGCTTCACTCAATTAAAAATCTGGCATGTCAGTTCTGTAGCATTCTACTGAATGAGGCCCTGAAATCAGGTCCCAAGTCCTGCCCTGACAGCATCACTTCAGTCAGAAACAGCTGGATGTCCCAGAGAGACAAGATTAGACAGACTAGATTCCAGTGACCTCAGGAGAGGGATAGACAAGGAGTACTTATTTTTTAATTTTAATTAACACTTAACAAAACTAAAAACGTTTTAGCAAATTCAATATAAATAGATCATGTACATCTCTGGAACATGTTGCTTGAGGACATAGTAACAATGAGCTCCTGGAGACACCCACCTCATAGAGACCCTCAAAAAAGGTATTCTTATCCTCTGTGCTCCAGGATTCCCATTGGCGCCTGACCTTCTTGCCTTCCTCTTTTTCTCCAGCTGAGGAGCTCAGGTTTCTTGCAGAAGATTTTGAACTGCTCGCTGGGGTGCTGGGAAGAATTCCTGAAGAGCTGCCAGATGAGGCCCCACTATTTTCTCCACCTTTAGTAAAACAAGACATATATTTTTAACTGAGTTAACTGAGTGTTGACCATTTATAGCAAAGGTCTATTCAAAAGCTGTAATTCTTTGAAAAGTGTGAATAGGTCAAAATTTTAAATAGTTTAAAATCGCTTATGAATAAATGGCAGGATAAAAATAAAGAAAAAAACTGCACAGCTTTAAAAATGAAATCATGATTGCCAATAACAATCTTGATTTTGACATTCCAAGTACATTTATTTCTACATGACCAACACTGTCATTTATTGAGTAATGATAAAATATGAATTCTGTATCATCAAGAGCTGAAGAATGATTTGAATCTGAACTGTTTCTTATTATAGAGTTCAAAAAATGATGCTTGGTTCATGGGCCTGGGGGGAATACTGTGAATACCAGATTGAAAAGGAACAAATTTTAATAAAGTAATTGCTAGTTGACACCAGGCTTTCTGATCTAAATTTCTAAACAGAAAATGTGTCACTCAGCTATTGCTTTAGGTATTATTCACAATTATTGTCATTAGAAAAGTATATTGTACCCGACACAGACAGTTTGCTATTTGTATTACAGTTGGCTCTTCCTATCTGCAGCCTTACCATCCACAGACTGGAGCATCCACTGATGGCCCTGCCTCATTCGTCTTAATGGAGGCGCATGCATGTGCCCGTAAAGATACGGCTGTGTGTTCATCACACCATAATTGAGGAGAATGGGACTTGAAGTCCCACAGAATTTGCCATCCATGGGGTGTGTGCGTGTGTCTAGAACGGAACATCCCTGCTATCTGCTAGGAATCCGTTCTGGATCCCCCGCAGATGGTAAAGAATGTGAAATGTTTTTCTCAATGGGAGCATGCTCCTGTTTGCGTCGCTGTGGGTCCATGCCCACTCAGAAACTTGCCGTCCATGGAAGCTCCCAACTGCGGATGGCAAGCCTGTGCTTGGCGCGGGTGTACTGTATTAATTTATAGCCTTGAAATTACTAAAAAGCTGAGGGGAAACCTAGGGTTTTGTTTTTTTTTTGCAGAAGTTTGTTTTGACCCCATGGGAATTCAGAGGAACTCCAAATGTGGTGGGAATGCCCTCCATACCCCCTAGAAATCATTTTGGAGCATTATGAAGAAAACAATTTCAACAGCTGCCCCCCCCCCCCAAAAAAAAAAAAACCCTGAGGGCCACATGCAGCCCACATCCCACACCAACAAGTATCTTCAAACACGTTGAATGGATATTTTCATATTTCTGGAATTAAACATTTGGAATGTTTAATTCGGAACTTCAGCAGGTCCAAAATGCAGTGGCCAAGCGGTTGACCAGGACTTATTACAGGGAACATGTAACCCCTTCCCTGGTTGAAACAGCTGCACAGACTACGGGCTGCAGAAATGCCCTATACAGCTTCAGTCCACACTACAAGAATGATTTTCTTTCCCTGCCTGAGCTGTTTGAGGAAGGCTTTCTCTCTGTCCCACCACCATCAAAGGCAGATTTGGTAATGACCTGGAAGAGAACTTTCTAAATGGTTGTTCTATCCCACCAGAAATCCCTCCCATTCGAAGTGGGAGTTCAGTTGATCCCCTTCACCCCATGGCCTTTCGCTGGCAGGTAAAGATTGTTTTTTTTGTGGGCATGCCTTCAGTTTACAATTTATGTGATAAAAAATATTCTAATGCGGTGGTGTTTTTAATCTGTTTTTATCTTTTTAAACTAGGTTTTAATTGCATATGATATATTAATTGCATATTATATATACACATTACAGTGTGTCTGCACCACATGCGGTTTCAAGTATACGCTGAATCCACACGACAATAGAACAAATGGCGCGCATGTCGCATGCAAGCGCCCCATTGTTCGCAATGGGGTGCAAGCATATGTGGAACTCTCCTTATGCAGAATGGATCCCCTGCGCAAGGGAAGATCCCAATGTAATTGCATATTGTATTTTAAAAACGAAACTGACATTTAGTTGTTTAACTTTTGTACAAATAATTTTTAAAATTGTACCGTGTTTTTTAAATCTTTGGAAGACACCTTGGATCCTGTATAAGGATAAAGACAGGGTAGAAACAAAATGAAAGAATATATAAAGCATTGCCTTTTAATAAACTCCATATTCTTCAAGCAATGTCTGTCAGCATTTTGGTAGCCAGACACATTACTACCAACAAACAAGCATGTTAAAGAGAGGTAATATTTCTTCAGTATGCACACACCAATTTTACCAGAACCTTTGTATTTCTGCTTCTAGAAAAGGTTAAATCTAACTAATAATGTGTTTGTAAGGCTCATCTGATCTGTTGGTAATCTGATGATTTCCAAGACTATCTTATGTTTTTAAGTGGCTTTAGCAACAAATGTGAATACATGTTAAAAGGAACAAGAACTGTTAAGATTTAAAAATATATCCATATTAGTCTGTAGAAACAGTACGTAAAGAGATCTTGTAGCACCTTTGAGACTAGAAAACCAAAACAAACAGGAGGCTTACAGAGAGAACTAACAAAACAGGGAGAGAAGCAGTAAGGTAAATTGTAAATCTTCAATACTAAATACTGTAATTATAATAAAGATACAACATTTTCTTACAAAATGTATATTTGTATGTGTATCACAATTAGTAAAGAACAACCGTGATGGACAATTCCTATATACATTAACAACACTAAGCCAGATGTAGAAATTAATGCTATTTACTGGTGATTGATAGTCCCAATGATGAGAGCAAAGACTTTACAACAACAGCAGTGGTAACTAGTAGTCCCAATGATGAGGATGGAGTCAATAGACTATGAACGGTGGCAATATTCTGCTGTTGTAGGATAATCCAATCAAGGAGCAATGGTGATAATAATTTGTAGCTCTTGTGGCTGAAATAATATTCCATTATTGGCAATATCCTTCAAAAATTGACTGCTTTCAACAAAAGAAACATGGTGCAAAACCTTCAGACGGCTACCTCCGGAGTAATGTGTGGCCGTTTTGACTCACTATGGTCTTCATCAACATAAAATAAATTACAATTCCGGATAGGTATATTATTCTGTCATTCCATGCTTCTAAATACATAAAGTAACAAACATTAGTAACATAATCTTACAATTTACAATTTACCTTAGTGGTTCTCTCCCTGTTTTGTTAGCACCTTTGAGACTAAGTGAAAGAAAGAAGTTGGTAGCATGAGCTTTCGTAGATTTCAATCTACTTCCTCAGATGCATCCTCAGATGATAAATGCATCTGAGGAAGTAGACTGAATTGTACAAAAGCTCATGCTCATGCTGCCAATTTCTTTCTTTCAGTTTGTCTCAAAGGTGCTACAAGATCTCTAAAACTGTTAAGGTTATGCCAATCTCACATCAAGGCTGATGGAAATTCCAGGCGTAAAGAGAATTCTACATCATATTTGTAAAGACTTGAAAGGGATTATCTAGGTGTCCAATGGGTCTAGTTGCATGAAAAATCTCAAAACCTGGGCTGGCAAGGAGTTTTTAAATGATGAGACTGAACCACAGAGTAAACTGTGTTCAAACACTACAACAGATTTACTGAGTCTGCCACACACAGCTTTTCAACAACTGCTGTGAACATTTCTGAGATATATCTAAGACAGCGCTGTCTGTGCCATCCTAGCCAAGATGCACAGGACAGAAAGCCAACCAAATCCAGCCTTGCAAGAACATACAACTTGCAAGTGGCTACATTTATGAACTCCTGGTTACGTACTGTTCATGTACAGCTTACCTAGATTATCTTCTGTTCACACAGCCGATGTGGAGAAGTTATAATCTATTTGTAGCCTATGTCACACATAAGGAAGGAGCAAGATGGCAACATATTGTACAACTCCAAAGGAATAAGCAGGAGAAAGTGATTTTGCAGATACTGTACGGCCCAAAAAGTATATGACTTAAAAAAAAATCCAGATGTTTAATTCCAGAAATATGAAAATGTATTTCAAGCCAATGTGAATGTCTGAGTGAACAACGTCAAAATAGTGAAGATAGGAACTCGGAAAGAACGTGGTCACAGATAATCAATGTGCCATCCTCCAGAGTTTCTGGACTTCAGCTTCCCAAATTCTCAAAGGCTGGCCATGGCTTATGAGAACTGTAGACCAAAACATCTGGAAGGCACTGGGTTGACAACTTCTGTGGCCACTTTCGGCAGCAATCTCTTGAAAACAATGATTGGGAATGGGAAGGGTTCTATAACCCAAAATAGGTCCTGATCACATCTCAGCCGGCTCAAGTGATAAAGGATTTTGAAAGCTGCATCTTGCTCAAAATTCTACTGGTTTTGAAACCCTCTCATTCAGGATTTTTAAAACCATCTAGCAACAGTATTCGTTTTGCTTCTAATTTCTGAGTGTACACATTGCAGTAATTTTAACAATGCAAGAGGCTGAAATGTTTAAGGAGCCAAATGGCGATATACAGAAACTGATAAAAATAGAAAAGCCATGCCTGAAAAGAAGAACAAGCATCTGAAGTCTGCTAAGCAGAAATTGTTCAATGATTTAATAAGGCTCCACTTAGTGGTATACATTTTACTTATTGAACCCCATTAGAACCTAAACCCCCACACCAAGCATTTTAGGATATCAAAACCATCAGAAGTTACTAGAAATATAAAACTATATGTAAGATCACAAAGTTGCATCCCTTAGAGACTTCACTATAGAGACAAACCAATTGGAAATAACCATCAACAATTTAAAAATTGTAGGTTTAACAAGCCTGCTGTTAATTTCTCTCCTGGCAGCTCTCTTGAACAGCCCTGCAGAAATGTGTTGATTTTGAAAGAAGCACTCCCTGAAGTATATGAGAATGTCTTTCTAAACAATTCCTTTGCTAATTCAATGCAAGATTGTTACCATCCCACAAAATTGATGGTATACACCTTCAATTTATGCCTTACTTGCAACACACACACATTACTGCGAAATAATCCACAAACAGGGAGTGGAAAAAACCATGAGATGTAAAGTGGTTACAAGTTGGTAAGTAGGAAATATCGAACTTTTTGTGAAAGAAAATAGTTGCCTCAATCAACGGAATTTTCTTTGGGAGTTTTGTAGTATATTTCTTACCTGCACAAAGCTTGTTACCATCCAAAATCTGTTAAACTGTAAAATCTAAATATTTTTTGTAAATGCCTCTCAGAGGTAATCAAAATTTGTGATGACATCAGGTATACCATTAAAACAATGGACATTAAGTAACTGCATTCACTAAAGTTTGAAAGCATTCAAACCCACAGCAATGTCCACTATTGTTCTAAAAGTTAAAATCTTACAACACACTAAACCAACAAGGCAGACTGTTGAGCAAAGGAAGCCCTGCAAATACACATCTGAAGCGCCTCAGTATGCACATCCGCATTACAGGTTCTGATCCTGTATACCAAGACAAATTCACATCAACCAACCTGTAAGCAAAAACAGGTAGGATTGCACTGACAATTACATTCTGGACCTACTTATTTGATTGGCGATATGTTCAGGAACGTACCCTTCTATGAGGAACTACTCGTTACAGGTAACAAGAAGCAGATTCACAACAGAACGATTTTCACCATACTGACAGAGAAAAAGCTGTCACACTGAGGTTTAAATGCCTTATTAAAAGGAGAAAAAACCATGATGGGTTTACCTTGTTGTTGCTGTGTGCCTTCAAGTTATTTCCAACTTACGGTGATTCTAAGGTGGTTTCTTGGCAAGTTTCTTCAGAGGGAGTCTGCCATTGCCATCCTCTGAGGCTGAGAGAGTGTGTTTTGACCAAGGTCACTCAGCGGGTTTCATGGCTGAGCGAAGAATCAAACTCTGGTCTCCAGAGTCGTAGCCCACACACAAACCACTATTCCACACTGGTTGCCGTAAGTTGGAAATGACTTAAAGACATACAACAACAACAACAGCAAATCTGTACCTGGAATGATACAGGGCTTTGAAATGATTGGCTTTACACAGAAAAACACACCACAAAAATTAATCAAGGAATCTAATTCACTAATTTTAATGTCATTATAAATTGCCTGAAGATAAAGGCCTCAGATAGTATATAATGTCTGAATGTATACAGAGTATGAGAGATCAGTTTTGCCAGTAAAAATAAGATGCGGGAAACTATGAATCCCATACAAATAAAAATGCCCAACAATCAAAATGCATATAATATCATAAATGTATGCACTTCCTATGGACATATATTGGAAGTAAAAGTACACAAACAATAAATTCAAATAAAACCATACGCGTTTCGACAAATGTCTTCCTCAGTGGAAAAATAATATAAGCTGTTATAGCAGCATTATTAGCTTGGAGTCATCCAGTGTAAGCAGGAAGTAAATTAAATAATAGAATCTGGATCCTGGATACTCCAATGGGTCATAGTGCTAATTCTTTGATTCCTGCCTTCTGTGTACTGTATCCCTAGTGACTTGAAAATACCAAGGAGTGTATAGCAGAGGCCACAAATGATGTGAGAATTCACACCCTGCTCTAAGGATGTGAAGCTGCACAAGAGCACAGCTGTGCTCTTGCAGCTTTTCCAGTCATTTCAAGTATAGTTGTTGCAGGAGAAATCGTGGTAAATTATGCCCAATAGTATTCAAAACACTGAGGGACACTGGCTCAATTACAGAGTACATGCTTTGCACGCAGACAGCCTAAAAATCTCTAGCAGTCACCAGTGGGCTAGACAGACAAGTAGTGTGGCCTGGTAAGGCAGACTGTTATGGTTCTAACTATTAGTAGTAATCACTTAGAATACTGAAGATTCCCAAAAGCATTCCTTTTATTCACAACTAAATGGAAATGAAATGATATCCAGATTATCAAAACACGTATCTAAAGTGAAATGATGCAAGCAACGAAGAATGATCCACGCATGGAAGCTGTGTCAGATTTGTGTTGAAGCTAGTTAGTACAGAGGGCTCCTGGTATCACTGGAGTTTCGTTCCAGGAACCCACCCGCTTTGCATGCCAAAATCCCATTAAATACAATGGCACAGTAAAATGGCACCCCTCTGAGATAAAAAGGCAAAATCAAGATTTGCTTTTTGGAATTTTTTAAAAATACTCTCTATTTTCTAAGTATCTAAATACTTTCTAAATACTATTTTTAAAATACTTTCAAGTCGTGAATGGTTTAATTTGTAGATACGGAGGGCCGAATGTATAGTTAAAGCACTCGGATTATTAAGTGCCTCTAAATACTTCACCTATTAGAATAATAACACTATGCCAATGCAGACATACTTCAAGATGCTTAAGATCCCACTAGTTTCTGGGTCTGTCTTCTGTTGTTGATAGGTATGAACAACCATGAGCAGATACTAGCTGTTGTGTGATTAAAGCCTGAGAACATAAAACAATTTACTAACAAAATAAATGTAGTAAATTTTGAATGCATTAAATCTGTAGAAATTCCCTGAATAAAGGCTGTAGGTACATACTCAAATATAAGAGCAGGGGTAGGCAACCTTTTTGAGCTGGGGGCCGGGTTGCTGTCCCTCAGACAACTGGGGGGGCCGAAGCCAAAAAAATAAATAATTAAATAATTAAAAAATATATAAATATATAAATAAACCAGGACAAATATAGGACAAATTTTTCAAATGGAATACACATTTTTTTTAAAATGGAGGACACGCGAAAAAAATTGCTGATTTTTTAAAAAATGCTAATATAAATGCATGTTTCTGACAATTGCCTCCCAAAGGCCCCAGCGGCAATCGGCGGCAGGACCAGGCTGGGGCCGGTCCCAAGGCCTCGCCGGGCTGCATCCGGCCCGCGGGCCGCAGGTTGCCTACCCCTGTATAAGAGTTTGATCAACTAGCCACCATGCTATGATCATTTTATTTTTGTTTCTGGAATAGCAATAAGGAAAATAACAAAAATACTATTAAAGCAAACACTTAACTCTACTACAAACCTGTTCAAAACACTTAGCCAGCCCACATCTCAGACTAAAAGAGTGAACAGACCAAGATTTATTTATTGATTGACTTTATATTCCGTCTTTCTCCCAAGATGGGATTCATGGCAGTTTACAATAAATGTAAAAAGATTAAAACACTAGTTTATGAAAGTTAAAAAAAGAATTAGATTATTCCAAAACATATTTTAAAAAGTTAAAAACACTTAAAGCATATTTAAAAAATAATTTCCACTAAAAGATGAAAAATACAGCACACTCCTTTAAACATAATTAAATTCAAAGCCCTGCCTGAATAAAAATGTCTTCACCTGGTGGAGGAAAGAGGGCCAACTGGACCCCAGAAGGTTCCACAACCTGGGAGCAGCCACAAAACAAGTGTACCTGCAAAGGTGGAGGGATAGAGAAAGCTCTCCCCTGCAGATCTTGAAGCTTGTGCTGGCTTGTATGAAGAGATACAAACCTTCACATAGTCTGGGTCCAAGGTTTTGTAGAACTTTAATGGCATACTTACCTTATTCACTTCAGGACTACTCTTACAATAATCTTTTGTTACGCTGAACATCACAATATTTTGAGGACGCCAAGGGAAAAATCAGATCAACATCCCAAGTCAAAGGCTTCCAAAGGCCAGCTGTAAGGTGGAACCAGGATGGAATTCTTTCCCTGTTCCAGTTTGATAGCCCAAATCGATAGGATGCAGTCAAGGCTTTTAAAATGGATTGCACACATGAAATCAAACAGCAGCTCTACTAGTAATTTTAAGAATAGTCTCCAGACCCCTTCCTTGGCATATATGGGAACATATCAACCAAGGAGAGCACAAGCTAAAATTACAAGATACAAGGGTAGAGGTGGAGGCACAAAGCAAATATGTAAGTGATAATTGGGGACAAAACCAATGAGGACTCACAAGGTATCCTCCTATGTATCACTTATGCACAGCTGGCCCTCTATATCCATGAATCCTTTATTGTAAGCTGCCTTGAATCCCATCCTGGGCAAAAGGCAGGATATAAAGTCCATAAATTTCTACCACCTATGTTTGAAAATATTCCCAAAAGATATCTGTCTCAAAAAGCAAAGCTTGATTTTGCTATTTTGTATAAGGCACACTATTTCAGCACGCCATTCTATTTAATGGGACTTGAGCCTCCACCCATTTTGGTATATCCAGGGGGATGTGTGTGCCCTGGAACCAAACCCCAGCGGACAGCAAAAGGCCCACTGTACTGTGTGTGTGAATGAAATCAGTACTGTACCTTTTCCTTTTGCAGCTATAGTGTTGTTGTGATGGTGGTGGTGGCTGCTGCTGCCGCCGGTACTGCCAGCTCCTCCACCTGCACAAGGAGCCTGGGAATCCTTCCTGAACCTCTTGCTTTGGGGCCTGACGCTGGACCTGAGGAAATGATGCTGGTCCTGGTTGTGGGGAGGCTGAGCCGAGGACGGAGCTGGGAGCAAGGCCGGCCCGGCCAAGGAGGGCTCCCCATGAGGGCTGCTTTGAAAGGTGGCCTCTTCTTCTTTCTTTGTGCTGTTGCTGGGGGCTGCCTGGCCTCCTCCTCCTCCTCCTTCACCGGCCCCTTCTTCCAGGGACCCCTCCTGGCCCAGGGACCCCTCCTGGCCCGCTCGCTTGCCCAGTTTCCTCAGCCCTTCTTCCTCGCTGGTGCTGCTGGTGTGGCTGCTGCTGCTGCTCTCGCCCAGCTTCACTGTCATCCTAGGAAGAGAGAGATTGGGGGACAAAAAGAGGCAGAGACAAAGTAGGGAAGGGGCTCAAAGTCCTGCCAAAGAGAGCCCCCCAAGGAGCAGCAAGCCCCAGCCCCAAGCCCCAGCCCCCCAGCCTTGCCTGGGAAGAGGGAGAAGTTTAGCTGCTGCCATTCCTCTCAACATGGCCGCCGTTGTTTGTGTCTAAATCCCTCTTTCCTTCGCCTTGGGTCCCGACCCAAGAGCCTGGGCCCAAAGGGGAGCCAAGGAGGGCAGAAGCCTCCCCAAAGGAGACCCAGCTCCAGGGGGAGCCTTGATGGAGGGGGCAAGGGAAGGAGGCTGGTGTTGGGGCCCTTGAGAAAGAATGCCAGCCAAGGGAAGGAGAGGCAGAAGGAAGGAGAGGAGGAGGAGGAGGAGGAGAAGGCGGCCCAGGCGAAGTGGCTGCCCCCCTCTTAGCCTACCCCTGCTGGGGGTCTCCTGGCCCAAGGGGGCTCTTCTTTGGCCTCACCATGGAGCCGGAGGGGGGCAGGCCATGGTCCCAGGGAAAGCCACAGCCAGCCACCAGCTCCTTCTCCTCCTCCTCCTCCTCTTTCTCCTTCTCTCTCTCTCTCTCTCTCTCTGCAAGGGAGGGAGGGACAACTCTCAAGCTCTTTCTCCAAATCTCCCCCCCTTTTTTCCTCCAAAACTGGGGCTGGCCCAGGCTGCCAAATGCCTCCAGCTGCCCCCCTCCAACCCACCCCCATCTCCTCTCCTCCTCTTCCTCCTCCCCCATTCACCCTCAAAACCCACAGCCTTCACCTCCCTTCTCTGGGAAAAAGGGAGAAACAATCTTGCCAGGGAAGAAGAAAAAGCAGAAGCAACAACAGCAGCAGCACAAAATGCATTTGCCCCCCCCCACAACCCCTCCCCAAAATAACCCCCCAAAGAGACCACCAACCCATGACCCCCTCCACAGTTGTGGACTGGGACGTGGGGCTTTTGCTTTCAAACCTGCGGAGTCTCTTTTTGGTTTGCTTTTGGGGGTGCCACAACACCCAGCAACAACTGGCTACATTTCAAACGGTCCCACCACCATAAACTTAAACCAGTCCCACCACTATAAACCTAAAACAACCCCACCGCACCCTTAAACCAGTCTCACCACCATACACTTAAACCAGTTCCATAACTAAATACTGTATTCAAACCAGTCCCACCACTATAAACTTACAACAGCCCCACCACCATAAATGTAAACCCCAGTTCCACTATTCACTTAATCCAGTCCCGCCACTATAAGCTCAAAACAACCCCTACCACCACCACCACCTTAAACCAGTCCCACCACCATAAACTCTTTAACGTAAGCCTTCAAGGGCCTTGTTGCTCCATTTGCTCTTACTGAGCGCTTTCCTACCACAATCACATTAAGAAACACAAAACACTGACTCCATTCTTTTATATAAAGGGTTTTTTCCCCCTCTAGTTGCCTCATTACTTTCTTGGAAATCAGAAACAATGCACACAAACACACCAGGAGAGTCCACCCACACTGCAGAAATAATCCAGTTTGACAACTCGGGTGCCACAACCAAACTACCATTCACAGAACTTCCTAGCAAGGAGCCACGGCAGTTAAAGTGGCATCAAACCGGGTTATTTCTGCAGTGTGTTTTGGACCAGGCGCACGTGGGTCTAGCAATAGGTTTCTGACTCTTGACAATTTGTCATTTTCGTGTGGTGAGACCTTTAGAAGAGCAGGAACAACGCAGTCCACAAATTCCATCCTTTAGTGACACCCAGATGCTGCAACTATGAACTTACTCTGATGCCAAGCCCTGCTAACTTCAGTGGAACTGAAGTAAACCTCCATATGATCCTGCAAAGCAACCTAAAAGGCCGTTTCCTTCCTATAACTATAATGAGCAACAATGCATCTGAGGAAGTAGACCGAAGTCTACAAAAGCTCAAGCTGCCAACTTCTTTCTTCCAGTGAGTCTCAAAGGTGCTACAAGATCTCTCTATGTACTGTTTCTACAGACTAACGTGGCTATATCTTTGAATGCAGGAACAATACATGGCTCAGCAGGCGTCAAGACAAAGAAACACTTTGCACACCAAATGCAAGCAGCAGCATTTCCAAAGTGTTTCCATTTGGGACAACCGCCCTGTTAACTCTTCTCTTTCGGGCGCCCTTAAAAAGCGCAACGCAATCCAGGCAAGTTAATCCCGGTTTTGCCAGTTTTACAGAGCTGGACTGCGGCAGTAATCCCCAAACTGTGGTCTTTTAGATTTTTTAGGACTTCAACTCCCAGAATCCCTGACTACTGCCCAAACTGGCTGGGACTTCTGGGAGTTGGAGTCCAAAAACCCAGAGGACCCAAGTTTGGGGATCCTTGAGCTAAAGAGACCTTTTAGGGGTATTAATTCCCTCCCAAACTATTCCGGAACCTATAAAGGATTTCCACTATTCAGTTCGAAAGGTGATGATTAATAAAAGACCCAGGTTTTCAGGGAATCCTGCAACCCTCCTCCAGCCATCATTGGACTGCAAGTCCCAGCAGTCTTTGCAGGCACAGGGCCATAAGGAATGCTGGGAGTTGTAGTCCAACATCCCCCTCACCAACATCAGACCCAGTTTTTGTCCCTTTCGTCAAACGCCTCCCTTGTCCACTGACATTATCCTTGTTTATATCATCTTTGTTATTATTGCTGTTTCTGCTGTTAATTTTGTTGTTTGTCAACATTATGTTGTTATTGTTATTGCTGTTTCTGTTGTTGTTAATATTATTATTGCTGTTGCTTCTTCTGTTAATTTTGTTGTCATTGTCAACATCATCTTTGTCATCGTTGTTATTGTTGCCATTTCTGTTATTCTTGTCAATAATATTTGCTATTATTGCT
The DNA here is from genome assembly GCF_019175285.1 of Sceloporus undulatus. Taxonomy (NCBI): domain Eukaryota; kingdom Metazoa; phylum Chordata; class Lepidosauria; order Squamata; family Phrynosomatidae; genus Sceloporus; species Sceloporus undulatus. Next base: position 34,342,853 of record NC_056529.1, on the reverse strand, counting down.
GTTTCTGTTGCTATTGTTGTCAATGTTATCTTTATTATTATTACTGCTGTTTGTTATTGTCACCAATGCTCCCTTTCTTATTATTGCCCTTTCTGTTGATATTATCTGTTGTTGTTATTATTATTATTGCTGTTGTTATTATGTTAGTATTACTATTATTATTGCTGTTTCTGTTGTTAATGTTGTTGTTAACATTGTCTTTCTTCTTCTTTTTATTATTATTATTCCTGCCATTAATGTTGTTATTGTCGATATTATCTGTGTTGTTGTTGTTGTTGTTGCCATTAGACCCCGCTTCCCCCAAAACCGAAACTCCAAAGAGGATCTAATAAAGAGCCGAGGAGGAAGAGGCTCATAGTCCGCTTTGACAGTTGTTTCAAAGGCCGGCGTTTGCTCTCCTCCGCGGAAGGCTCCCTCCTCCTCCTCCTCCCCCGCCGCCGCCATCCGAGGCCCAGGGTCCCTACCTGAGGCATGGAAGCAGCGTGGCGCCGGTCCCGCGGGGCCTCCGGAGCCGGGCCCAGTCCCCCGAGCTCTTCTCCAGCCTCCCCGCTTGAAACTCCCTCCTCTCTGCCCCTTCGCCCGAGGAGAGAAGCTGCTTCCGCTTCCGACTCCGAGGGCGGACTGAAGGGACGCAGCCCAACCGCTCTGTCTGCGACAAAGCCACGCCCCCAGGCCCCGAGAAAACCGCCTCATTGGCCAGCTCGAGCGAGGGGGCGGTGCCGAGTCAGGCCGAGGAGGCGAAGGGGACCAATCGAGACGCAGATGACGCGTCGGGGGCGGAGTTAAGGAGGGGGAGGGTTGAGAGCTGGATTCTTATTGGTCGCACGAAGTGCCGCTTCAAGCCGCGGGGGCGAAGGGGGACCAATTGCAGCGTGGGAGTCGATACTGGACCCGCCTAATATTAAGAGCTAGATTTTCATTGGTCAGTAAAGTGGGTCCGGACCACGGAGGTCGCTGTTACTCCAGCAGCGAGGGCGGAGTTTGGAGGGTTAAGACCTCGATTTCCATTGGTTAACCGAAGTGCCGCTTGAGGCCTCTGGGGCGAAGGGGACCAATTGGAGTATGGGAATCGAGACTGGGCTGAGACCGCGGAGGTTCCAAGGAGAACTGGGGTGTGGCCCAGCGTCCAAAGCTGGATGTTCATTGGCTAAAGAGAAGAGAGGGGGCGGGGCTACTTTAAGCCGGGACCAATCCAGGCTCCGCGTTTGGCAGACGACGCTGGAACCCAGCGGATGAGAGAAAGTTAAGAGGTGGCAAGGAGGGAGAGGGCGGGGCGATAAGAGGCGGATACTCATTGGCCAGAGGGAGTGAAGGGGCGGGGTTTACCATTGATTGGCAGGCGGTGCGGCCAAACAAAATTTGGCTTCGAGGATTCGTTCGGGAAACCTTCGTGCGTTCGACTGTTTCCGGAGCGGAAGCCGCCGTTGCCCAGGCAACGCTAAGCTCCCGCGGGCGCCGAGGCCTTCGCTGCTGCTTCGTGAGGCGGTGAGTGAGCGAGCGGCGAAGGCTGCGGAATTCTGGGAGTTGGAGTCCGTTTCGAAACCTTTCTCTGGAGATTAAAGGACTCCTGTTTTAGTGATTGTTTTTAACAGTGGCTCTAATGGCTCGACTGTAATTAATGGGAGGTTTAGGGAAGGTTTGGGGTGTGAGGAAATGTATGATGATGATGAGGAGGAGGATTTATTTCTATTCCGCCTTTCCCCTCAGAATCAAGGCGGATTACAGCAAGAACATTAGAAACCATGCAGGAAACATAAGACAGAATACAGAACATAAACCCAGTCTCTAAAGGAATATATATATATATATATATATACACACACATAATTTAAAACTATGGTTCTGTAAATATAGAAAATAAAAGACCATTTATCCCATTAAAATAGCTTTTTAAATAAAATATGGGAACCCTTAATTATTTTTGTTAAAACGGAGGAGAAAAATGACCAACTTTAACTGGTAATATTAAGGCGTCGGAGGGAAAAGCAATGAGGAAGAAAAATCACTGAACAAAGATGCCATGATCATAGATATAGATATAGATATATATTGAACAAGAGGGTTAAAAAGGAAAAGAAATAAGTGAAAAGACGGCAAGCGGTTCAACCATAGATAACTGTATTTGTATTAATGTGTGTTTCGTGGCGTAACAAAGTCAACCTGTTTCTTCTCCTAGGAAGCCTTTCTAACCCTTGTTTTGCCATTTGTCCTTATGCCAGGGAAGAGCCTGCCACTTGCAGTTCATCTAACTTTGAAGTCTTCCTTTAAAGTATCTAGGCTTCCGGCCTCTTGGGATGACGCAGGCGTCATGTAAAGAGCGTACCTCCAAAGTGGCCCAAAGCAGCTTTATTTTGGCCTGTCTGTACCGGCCCTTATGTCCCCCCCGAAGGGAAGGGGAAGGTTGAATGCAGCCCTGCCCTCATTGGCTTTTATACCACTCTGTGCCTTGTGCAGGCTTCTCTCCTTCTGCCCTTCTCCAGCCCCATCAGAGACCTTAATTCTATAAAGGAGAAAAGGAGAAATTGCCATTAGTGTTGCTAATATTGCCTCTCTGCTCTCTCTACCTTCTAGGAGCCAATTTGCAACACTAGGATGGGGAGGAAACAATTTGGGGCCATAGAGGGACGGAGGGTCAGGTAAGTAGCTCACAGAATCATAGAGTTGGAAGAGACCCCAAGAAGGGCCCTGATCCAGTCCAACCCCTTTATTCTGCCATGCAGGAACTCTCAATCAAAGCACCCCAATGACAGATGGCCATCCAGCCTCTGCTTAAAGACCTCCAAGGAAGGAGACTCTGCCACTCTCTAAGAATGCGTTCCACTGTTGAACAGCCCTTACTCTCAGGAAGTTCCTCCTAATGTTGAGGTGGAATCTCTTCTCCTGCAGTTTGCATCCATTGCTCTGGGTCCTAGTCTCTAGAGCAGCAGAAAACAAGCTTGCTCCCTCCTCAATATGACATCCTTTCAAGTATTTAAACAGGGCGATCATATCACCTCTTAATCTTCTTTTCTCCAGGCTAAACATCCCCAGCTCCCTAAGTCGTTCCTCATAGGGCATGGTTTCCAGACCCTTCACCATTTTAGTCTCCCTTCTTTGGACACATGGCTCCAGTTTCTCAATGTCCTTTTTGAATTGTTTTGCCCAGAACTAGACACAATATTCCAGGTGGGGCCTGACCAGAGCAGAATACAGTGGCACTATTACTTCTCTTGATCTAGACACTATACTTCTGTTGATGCAGCCTAAAATTGCATTGGCCTTTTTAGTTGCCACATCACACTGTTGACTCATGTTCAACTTGTGGTCTACTTGGATTCCTAGATCCCTTTCACACGTAGTTTCATTCAGCCAGGTGTCTCCCAAAATCCTATATGATGTACTGTCGTAGAAATCTGATTCCCCCAATGCTTTATAAGAAAAGTTCTGTTTTTTGTCATAGAAAAGAAAGCTAGGGCACGAAGTTTGTGAATTGGGTAGATTTTGTTAGTGATCAGTGATTGCTCACTTCCAAAACTCCTGCCCTATTATTAATGGCTTCATCTTGACCTGTTTTCCAAATAAAGCGCATGAAATCTAACTCAGCAGAAAAAATGGCTGGATTTTATTTAGATTGGTTTTTCTTTTGCATTTCTCTTGCTGCAGTTTAGTTTCAAATGCACATTTGTTTGCTTAATATTGTCTGTATCTTATCATATGAAAAATACTATAAGGTCTTGTTTTTTTCTGTCACAATGTGTAATTTTTTTAAAAACAGATTGTACATGTTTGTTTCTGTGACTAAATAACCTGTTCTTTTCTTTTTGTGTGTCTTCTGATAATGAGTGCAGTCACCTTCACCGAGACTCTCTCTTTTGGTTTACAGTGTCTACAATACACAAAACCTTGATGTTAGTTTTCCCGACTGACTGGGATTTTAGAGTCGAAGTTCTCCAGACTGAATGGGATTTTAGAGTGGAGTTTCTCAACCGAAAGGAGCTTACCGCCTTCTGGTAAAAAAAATTCCTTTAAAATACATATTTGCCTAAATGCAGACAACAGAGGTGTCCTTTCTAGCTTTCATTACTCTCACTCCCTCTGGAACCACTGGAAACTAACATAAGAACAGAACAAAATGAAATGATTTGAAGTTAGCTCAGAGAACGATAAAATAAGTCTGTATACAGAGGGCAGCTATTGTTAACCCGCTGAGATAAATGGGACCATAGATATTATCTTACAATTGCAGCCAGGACTCAAGTAAGACTTTGTAGACCGCAGACCATGGCTGCATCCACACTGCAGAAATAATCCGTCTTGACAACGCTTTGGCTGCCAGGGCTCAGTAGTATGAGATTTTGGGAACTGTAGTTTGTTGTGGCCCCAGAGCTCTCTGACAGAGAAGGTTCAATGGCTCACCAAACTAGAATTCCCAGATTTCCCTAGCATTGAGCCAGGGCAAACTGTCTCAAACTGGATTATTTCTGCAGTGTGTAAGGCCTATAAGAAAAATAAAAGATGATCAAGTGTCAGTATTCACAGGAGGATAAAGGTGAACCATACGTGGCTGTGTTATCCTAATATGAAGATCACATATATTGAAAATGATTGAGGAATTAAATTGACATTGGGTAGAGCAATCCTAATTCCTAGATCTTCTGGATGCTGGAGGAGGGTTTAGGATGAGGCAGAGGGACCTCTTCGCCGGGAGGGGAAGCCATAATATTTTGTTGATGGGAAAATTGGCTTTAGATGTATGTTTTTACTGGTCACTGCATTTCTGTACTTCACGTTGACGTCTTTCTTTTGTAGATCTGTACATTGTAAACCAGATTTCATATTTGAAATGATGGTTTTCAGTTTATATGACATATGTACCGTATATACTCAACTATAAGTCGAGAAATTTTTGCCCCAAAATGGCGTCCAAAATCCTGGATAAATACATAGCGCTATAGCCTTGAATGGTCTAGATTTTTATAAATAGAATTTTCAGACCCTATAATGTTAAAATACTAGAAAAATCAAGTCATAAATCAAGTTCTTGATCTACTGCTTATTTAACTAATAATCAGTCTGCATGTAGTTATTGTTCATTAGTTTGTCTCAAATCACTGGTGTTTATTTCTATCCGTGAGTTAAGTATTCCTTGTCACAACTAGCTACCAGCCCAGATTGCTATCTTTATTTAGTTATTTAGTTATTTAAATAAAGTATCTTTGGTGGGAGATCTATTGCAGTTGACAGGCGAATGGCCACAGTTTCTCATCTCTGCATATTACCTGTTGAATTCATTTCTTGTATCACTAGGTCTCAAACATTTTAAATTATTTTATTCATATTTTCACGCTTCCCCACTTCTTCTGGTGCTCAGGTTTTAATTTTTATAGCTCCTTGATTGCTAAATACTTATTTGTATTGTAGATATTCAGCTTTCAACATGGCTGTGTACATTGATAATCGAATAGAAGCTCTTGAATCCCTTGGACCCCATTCCCACATTGCATGGCACCATGTTCAGCCATTTTTGGCGGTTGCATCCATGAATTCAAATTCTGGAGGAAGTGTGGATATTTTTCTGGAACAGGTGAGCAAAAGCGATCTGATTCTATATAATCCCATGTAGGAATGGAGTAAAATCATCCTTGGCCCTGGCTGTGTAAAGAAAAGGTAACTTCTTCTTGTTTTGGGGATTTTGCAGAAGGCAGAAGAAGCAAAGCACAATGTGCAAAATAGAAGCTACCTCTTTCCTAAGGACTGGAATGTGGCTTTGATGTGGCTTCTGGACTCTTAGGAAGCACACATCATTTAAACAGCATACCTCCAAAGTGACCCGAAGCAGTTTTATTTTGGTCTGTCTGTATGGGGCCATAGTTTGACCTACTGAGCTTTTGCAGAAAGCAGTGCTTTTTGCCGTTGTTTAAAAAGCCCAGTATGCAGATGGGAAAGGTTTCCCAAAGGTGAAGGGGAGGCACTTATTAAAGTAAAGAGGTTACTGAATTTCTCAAATCCTGGTCACAGCCAAGCCATGTAATCTCTTATTTCTCTGCAATGCTGGATTTAGTATGCAATCTTATGTACAGTTACCTGTGCATAAGTGCAGATGTATTCATTTCATTTCCACAATTTATTGTAATTTAGGGATTTGCCATTAAACATGCTAAACACTAAATGAGTAAAATATTACACATTTATACAAATTAAAACTCTACCCATGGACCATAAGATGTCAGGCAGTTTTATGTATAGCCTTTAAGCCACGTATTAAAAGCATTAACAAAAATGCAGATGTTCTAAAATATATATAATTATCAACATTAGACAGCAAAAAACAAAACAAACACCCTCCCAAAAGATGGCCTTCTGTTCAGTGGTTTTAACAGCAGCTGAATGTATTTACCTAAGATCATTATTTCGGGAACAATGCAAAAGCATATGAGTAATATCTTTCATAGATAAAGAATAACAACTACATACCCTTTGTATCTTACCTTTCTCCTTTGCTGACCAATCCAATCTCCTAAAGGGGCATTTAACCTTGCCTGAGTAAAAGCTGAAAGACAAAGGAAGTACAGTCAGCCCTCAATCCATTGATTTTTTTATCCACAGACTCAAACATCCATGGCTTGAAAATACTTTAAAAATATACAAATTCCCATAAGCAAACCCTGATTTTGCCCTTTTATATAAGGTGATTTTACTATGCCAGTATATTCAATGGGACTTGAGCATCCACAGATTTTGGTATTCACGGGGAATCCTGGAACTAAACCCGAGCAGATACGAGGGCCCCTTGTACAACTTGGATTCCACTTATCTCAAATTACCTATAACGTACGCAGGTAAAATGCAGTTTTAATTAGAGGACAGAATGAGTTGATTTCCAGAAAGTTTTTTTGGTGCAAAGGTAGGTCATATATTAGATAAATGAGTTATGTAAATAGATATGCAATTCATAATTTGCAGGGAGAGTGTGCCTGTGACGCCCACTTGGAAAGAAACTTTCGGGTCACGTGCCTCAACTGGCATCCATCCAAACTGATCATGGCAGTGGGATGTGAGATGGGAGATGTGGTGGTGGTGAACAAACAAGATAAGGAGCATCATGCTGTACCTTCCAACCACAATGCTGATATTACAGTCCTAAACTGGAGCACTAATGGCACCCGACTAGTTTCTGGTGATAAAGTAAGTGGCAAAATGCAAACCATTCTGTGTTGTACATACCTATAATTTTAATAACTGTTTTTATTTGTATCTGTAAATCGCACAAAGTTAAAAGAAACAAATAGAAATATGAAGCATGGGGCCTTGTTTTTACCAAGAACTGCATTACACGATCTTTGATGCAAATGTGAAAAAATTAGCATTCGGGAAGGTCTGATACGAATATGAATTTACAATTTTCTTGAAAAAGTAAAAAAATAGAATATTTTTCATGGTTTCGTTTTGCTTTATCATTTTTAAAAATGATCTCTCCATAAAAATTGTGTCTGTAAAATTAGAAAAGAAAGCAACTTACAGGTCATTCCATTGAATTTGGAGATCTATAATCAGGATTTCCTGTGTTCGATAAAATAGAATGATAGCACCTGGGTGAATTGAAATCAGTGCCATGGCAATAGATAAGGTTATATTAAATATAGAAGTGCCTCTAATTCCCTCCAAACAGCTCAAAGAGTTGAATTACGGTGGACAGTATTAATAAGGAAAATGGACAAGGTAGACTTTGATTTTTAAAATGCTTTCTCTCCACCCATGGCCTTGTTTGAATTTTACTTCGCCACAACTCTCAGGAATTTTTATTAATATTTTAAATATACAGTATTTGCTTGTCCCTGACTTTGTCTATGATGCTGCAATCTTACTTCAAATTGAGCCCCACTTATTAAAGAGGGATTAGATTCCTCATCCTATGCACAGAGTTGCATCTATCATTCAGGTTTTTCCCTGCTCCACGGATGTCTTGTCACCATCTCCTTTTGATTTTAAGAGCTGTGGTTTTTGTTCTAAATCTTCATAATAGCTGAGGAATAAATTTTGCTGTGCACCTCAATGTGTGATGTGGATATCTGTCAATTGGCTTTTTTGTCTTTTTTTTTTTGTGAGCTGGAAGATGATGGAATGGCTCCGATATCCATTTTCAATCTCATTTTGGGAGAAAGATGAGATATAAATCTAATAAATAAATAAATAAATATTGAAAGACGATGGATTAGAAAAGTGACTGTAATTTGTGATGGGATGTATGTGTGATAACTGTTCCTCAGATAAATAATTTTACTTGATTACTTTTACAAGTATTTTACAAGTAATTGAGTAAAGCCATTCTATTCTTGGGCGCTCTCACTCTTTAGAGTGTACAAGTGATAATCTTATGATATCACAGCTGCAGTTTTCAGGCAGCTCTTGTTGCTTTCTTGACTGTGTTTACCTGACATGACATTGTCATGCCCATGGCACCATGTGCTACATATGTTGTACAGCAGTGCAAGACTGTTTCTTCACATGCTCAGTTACAGAGTGCCAAATTGTGGCATGCTGAAAGCTGATTCACATTGAAATGCATGAATTGATTTGGTGTATGGTGGTACAGCTGCAAAATGACATAGGAAAATGTTGCCATGTTCTCTAAGACGGCCCTTGGTGTGTGTTTTCCATATTTTTTGTTTATCTGTTCCTAACTCATCTTTCTTTACAAAAGGAGTCATAGTGACCACAACAGAAGTCATCAAATACCTTTACTAAAAATGTTTTTAGGAAATCCTAAAACAGCTTTATAAGTCGGAGCATAAAATGCCAGTAAGTGATATTATCAAAATCTCTCACTTTATAGCTTGGTGTCCTTGTGCTATGGAGGATGGACCAGCGGGGTAGAGTTCAAGGCCCCCCACTACTTAAGCATGAATATGGAAAACATCTCAATTATTGCATTTTCCGACCACCGCCTCCTGGAGAGTAAGTAGGCTACTTTGGCTAGATTTCTGTCTGGCAGAATTCTTCTATTTTGAAGAATGTAGGTGATTTCATTGTAATTGGACCTGCTGGCGTCCTCACTGTTTACACCTCATCTCATTTTGAATGCCCTTGAAACTCTGTTCTTATTCTTCGTAATGTCCATGACTCACACACATGATAGAATCTCATGTTAGTCTGGAAAATCAGCATGCAAAGGGATCTTGCAACACCTTTGAGACTAACTGAAAGATAGAAGTTGGTAGCATGAGCTCTCATAGATTCGAACCTACTTCCTCAGATGCCAGTCTATGAAAGCTCATGCTGCCAACTTCTGTCTTTCAGTTTCACACAAATGGGTTATCCTGTGCCTGTGCATTGTATCATTTGGAACCTCCATTATTCAGAACCATCATTTGGATTTTTTGTTCTCCCTGCTGGCAAACATTCATGGGCAGAGTCAGTATCTGTACCATCCAAAACCATATAGGCCAGTGATGTCCAAACTCTGGCCCTCCAGGTTTTGAAATTTTGGGCCTAAATCCAGTTGTCAGTTCCAACTAGAATAGACCCATTCAAAAGTAAATCAACCCTTGTGGGACTGTCAATTAGATATAAGCCACTGTTCCGGGTCTGAAGTGAGAGCAGTTGTAGTTTGCTGTTGGAAAGCATCATTCTATGATTCTATCCATTTTTCTAGAGAGAAAGTTATGCTACAAAGGAGCCAAAAATAACCAATCTTGTTCTTACCTACAGGGACTTGGTCCAGTTAGCAAAAGCTGCAGTGAGTGGTGATGAGAAGGCCTTGGACATGTTTAACTGGAGAAAAGCTGGCATGGGAATGCCTCTGAAAATGGGACCCCAAGAAGGGCTGTCCTTCTTTATCAGTATGATTGATGGTAAAGGCAAAACGTTTGATAGTGCAGTGTAATTTTTGTCTGGGGATCATGCAGATTAAACTCAGCACTTCTTGAGGATATCAGGCTGGGTAAGGTTGATGTTAAGAGACTTCTGTAGTTTTGTAGTATAAAATAGTGGGACTGCAAGACTATTGATTATTGAGAAAATACAGCTTTGATCCTTGAATGTGTAGTTAAGATGGGTTTATTTTCAGTATGTGTAAAAGTGTTTTGCTTTGTTCTGTAGCAGTAGATAATATGTCGTCTGAATGTTCCAGTTCAACAAGTCTTGGGTATTTGTTTTGTAGGAACTGTGCATTATGTGAATGAAAGAGGAAAAACCACCCAGGCATTGACCACAGAGAGTTCAGTTCAAAAGCTACTGTTCATGGAAAAAGATATCTTGGTAGTAATAACAGAAACACTCCTTCTATCTCTTCATAAAATTTCTCTTGAAGGTGAAACAGAGGAAATCTTGAAGGTATGTGATATATGCTATAGGATAAATTATTATAGACAGTTTTAAGTCTAAGATTTGATTCTTCAGTTTCTAACAAGTTATAGGCTGACATGATGTGTTATAGACTAGATATTATATTTGGCAGCCACAGAAACAACTGGATGACATTGAACATGTCACACTCTCAACCTCAAAGGAAGACAAAGGCAATTCTCTGAACCAATCTTTCCAAGAAAAGCCTATGCTAGAGTTGCCATAAATTGGAAGTGACTTCCAGACACACACGAACAAATAGATGACCCATTCTGAGGGAAGGAAAGTAACTTCAGAATAATTACTGTTTGGTATTTTACCCATGAATGTGAGTTACAGAAAACTCAAAGAAGAAGAGGTTGTATCTGTAGTTCTTTGAGTGGTCATCTGTGAACTCACACAACCCCTCTCCTCCCCTCTCTCTGGTGTCATTTCATGTTCCGCATTGGCATGCTTGGCTGTGGCAGGCTTAGAACTGAGACTTATGGCAGGATCCTGAAAGACATGTGTGATGGGAGGAGGCAGTCTCCCATCTAAAGACACTTTACGGCTCTAGAAGATTCGGATAGTTGCTGTGCAGGTACAGAAGAACCTGTGTGTGAGAGATCACAGATTACCACTCTTAGAACCACAGTTACAGGGAAGGGATGTGTTCTTATATGGCTAAGCTAAAATGCATTGATACCCAGCTATGTAAAACAGATTTATTTTTAATATTGTTATCTCATAGGATATGTTTATTATCAGGTAAAGCTGAGTGGGAAGATTGGCCACCCTGCCGATATTATTTTGATTGACAATAGCCTCCTTATCACTGCAACAGGTGAACCAGTCATTAGGTAAGAAAACTAATAATAGATTTTGCTTAGCTGTGTGTGTGTGTGTGTGTGTGTGTGTGTGTGTGTGTGTGTAATCTAGTTACACATTGAGTTGTTTTTTGGAAAAACCTTATTAAAAATTTGTGGAAATTACTGGACTTGGACGCAGAGAAAGAACTGACAAGCATCTTCTCTGAAGATGCCAGCCACAGATGCTGGCGAAACATCAGGAAGAAAATCGTCTAGAACATGGACACAAAAAAATATGGATGCCGGCCATGAAAGCCTTTGACTTGACAACCAGCTCTTGCCTTTGTTGCTGTTTCTACCCTGATTGTGAACAATTTACCTCATTTTTAAAAGAGCTAATGCATGGCTAGAGGTAAAAAAAGTAAAGGTCTCCCCTTTGACAAGATTGTTAAGTTGTGTGGTGCTCATCTCCGTTAGTAAGCCGAAGTAAGTCAAGGACAACACTGTGACCATGTGGCCAGCATGACTGTAACGAACGCTGCTAGTATATACTATGATCTGCCACTAGTCTGTTGGACAGGACTAAGACAATGACTATATAATGTATTAGCTTCAGCCTCTAGCACTGAATGTTACTCATAAATTGTAATTCCCAAATATCACTGAATGTAATGGCAGTAATTGTGACATAAACAGCTAGCAAAATTTAAGTTACACCTTTAAATTACAATATTATACGGACACCCTAAATATATTTACATGTACACTCATCCCTCCATATTTGCAGTCCAACAGTTTAGTGGTAGATCATAGTATTTGATTATTCACAGATTTGATTAATATGTCCTCCCTTTTTGCTCTGTAGATTCTGGGACTTGGAGCGAGGTGAGAACTATGTGCTGTCTCTGGATGAGCAGCTTGGATTTGAAATAGGAGAGTGTGTCAACTGTGTGTCTTATTGCAGTGCTAAAGGTAAGAAAGATTTTGTTGCACTGATTTTTAGCCTCCTAGTTGTATGTATTTGCAGACCCATAGCATTCAGTTCAATAGATTTTATTGAAATTCATAGGAAACTAAGAAGTGAGTTTAGCTCGTAGTATTTCCTTGTCTCAGAGTTATACAAATCCCACACTTCTTCAAGCTTTCTTCGTTTCACCACTAAAATTTAGAATGAGCTAAGCTGCATTTTGCTATTGCTGTTGCTAGAAATAAATAGCATCTACCAAGCCAGTAATTTTATAAAAAAAAGAGATTAGATTTGTCTGGCATGACTTTTTTCTCAGAAACCCATGTTGACTTTTTGTGATTGTGGAATTGCTTTCTAAATGTTCACAGACTCTGTTTAATTTTCTGCTCTAGAATCTTTCCTGGTATTGATGTCAGACTAACTGGATGATAATTGTTGGGGTCCCCCTTTTTTCCGCTAGTGTGATGGAATGTTGTGTTAGATATACATCAATGATAATCTTGGTGTGACCTGAACAATACGGTATGTTTGGCAGGTCTTCTATCAGGTGGCACAGATAAAGGGAGAATAGCTATGTGGCGGAAAGCAGCACTCTCCAACCAAAATACGTGGTCACTGGAAGGAAAGGACAGATGGAAGCTTCAGGCACCTACAGAGCTGGAAGGGAATATCATTCAAATACAGGTAAAACAACTCATATATTCCTTTCTTCTTTTCGGCTCTTATAGGTGCAACAGGATGCATGAAGGTTTGTTCCAAACACACTGCCTCTTTTTATTATCCCCAGAATACACACTTAATTTTTGACTGCACAGTGCCAATGGCCTCCAGTTTACATTTAAAGGAGGGGTAGGAACTTTCTGGCCCACTATTGCTCCCAGTACAATCCCTCTTAAATCCCTCTGAAAATGACCAAAATATCCCCGCAGCAAAGCCTTTAGGGGACATGAATGACCATTTAAAGGTTATTTTGTGTGAGGGGGTGTTTTCAGCTCAACTAGCCAAACCACTTCCAATTACACTTTGCCCTTTCTTTATGTGGGGGATCCATTCTGGACTCCCCTGCGTAAAATAAATACCGCCTATGCTCGAGCCCCATTTAAATGAATGGGGCTTGTGCACGCAGCGGTGTGGCAGTGTGCATGCACCATGGGCACACCCCCCATTCATCCCTATGAGATGCACTACCCCTTCTCCCCGCGTGGCTTTCATTGTCCTGTCAATGGTTAGTTTCCCATACACTGGAGGCATTAAGGACATCTTAAATTTCTTTCAAGCACATGTTTAAAACCAAACACACTCCATAGACAAAACCACAGCATTAACTTCTGTCATTTCAACCTCAAACAAGAGACCCTTTTCCTCCCCAGTTACACATAAAGAGATTTTGAGAAGTGCTTCCCTCTTCAGACCTCCAGTTATTCAGCATTTTCCATCCTGAAACCTCTACAAAGTGCACAAATCCCTGACAAATCCCCCTTAAAAACCCTTAAAAGCTGTGCCACCATGCATCCTCTCCATCAAGATTCTTTTTCTTGTACACATCACTTCAGTAAGGCAAGTATCAGAACTATCTACTGTATCTATGGCCTATTCTGGCTGCAAGCTTAAAACAGATCTGGTTTCTCTCAGGCTTTGTTGTTGTTAACTGTCCTCAAGTCGATCTTGTCCCATGATGAGCCTGTGGACAAGACATCTCCAGTTTTCTTAGGTAACTCATTGTTTCACAATTCACAACCTTCCACTCTGACTTGATTCTGCCCACACTCAGTTCATCCACTAGAAAAAACACTGGCACAAGTTGGATGTTAGACGGACTTTCGCGATACATATTAAATGTACCAAACTTTTCAAGAAGTCAGAGGTTCTCTTAGTATCTTTCCTCTATACCACTGGTGGTGGTGGCGGCGGGTTCCCCTCCACTTAAACCAGATGGATTTCGACGGGATACAAACCGCCATATAGTACGTCTTCTATACGTACTAGGGTTAGGAAGGGGTGGTGCTTCCGCACCCCCCTAACCCTAGTACGTATAGAATACATACAACATGGCGGCGCCCCTTCCACATGGGGGCCGCCATGTTTATGTACTGGACGCATAGCGTCCAGACGTGTCGCGGCGCCTATGACGTCGCAAATGCGCCAGCGGCGCCTCGCGACATTATAAAGGCGCCGCAAAAAGAAGCTCCGAAATGGAGTTTCTTTTTTGCTCTGCGCGGGAGCCGCGCGGTTTGGCTGCTGCGGCTCCCGTGCGGAGCAATTGGCAAAGCGGCGGTCTGTATCCCGCCTTAGATTTCCATTTTCCTGGCCTATGAATCTCTAGAGTTTCTGAAACCACAAAATGTGACAGCACACTCAGTCTGATCTGCAGCTATGTCAATAGCATTCTTCCCTGACCCTGCACTGGAGGAAATTTGCAGAGCTGTAACCCACTTTCACCAAAAACACTATAGACTACATAAATTTGGTTTAGCTAAGGCCTCCTTCACCTGCAGGGTCCAACAATCGGTCGCCATTAATGCTTTCACTTACCACATTCCCTCCCTGTAGATAGTCTTTTACTAGGATAATTCCCATACTTAGTTGGCTCCTTCTTCACTGACTGAGAATGGCATATTGGAGGATTTACTGGGAATGTCCATTCTAGTCAAGGAGAAGGAGACTGCTCTAAGGTGGCAATACCTTTATTTCTCTATTATTATCTCTGAAGACTAGCCTTCATTTTCTTGGCCGGGAAACAAACTGAAGGAGGACCCAGAGATCTAACATAGAAGACCTCATCTAATGAACACATGAGCCTTTACCTTGCTTGGGTGGCAACATGAGTTAACCCATACTTGGATGGTTCCTTCTGCTTGCTTAGAATGGATCTTCATGCTGTAATGTACCATGCTTAACTTCTCTTTCTCTATATTCTCCTTAGTGGGGGTCGAAGAAGAATTTGCTGGCTGTAAATACAACCAACTCTGTGTCAATCCTTAGTGAACAGGCCATGTGCTCACACTTCCATCAGCAAGTGGCAGTGGTGCAGGTTTCTCCAAACTTGTTCAGCTTTACTTCCTTCAGCAACAAGATGACTGACAACCTCCGTATTGACATGCATGTGAATGGAGTTTTTACCACTAAGGTAATTTGCATCACAACTCGTTTTGAGGGTGCATGCTGCAAAACGTCTTAGGTTGGCTTTAATAGCTGTTGAATAAGCACTGTAAAATCTGTTCAACTTATTACTTGATTTCAGTAGGTCTGCTGTCACTATGGGTCAATCTGGACTCAGCTCTTCATCTTTGTTTATTTCTTCAATACATTATTTCTTCCAAGTTACATTTGAAGTGGATTAACAAGATTCCATGGAAGCATTTACTATCTTAAAAAAAAAAGAAATAGAAAAATTTGTGATGATACAAAAATTAGGAAAAAGCAACAATACATGGATTCAGCAGCAAGTCAACCATATCCAACGAACATAATTTTAAAAAATCAAGCACTTCAGTAAATGAAATAAACTGTGAAACTGGTCTTTGCTTTACTGGAATCACAAGTGAGCATTCTCAGCAGGGAGAAAGAGTGAATATGACAGCCAGCACTATAGGAAGGTGTAGGAAGACACTAAATCCTACCCCCTTATCTTACTGCCTGTATTTGGGAGAAAAATGACCAGAAGATGGACTGACTGTTTCTTCTTCTGCCGCCTCCTAGGCCCCTTATATGAGAATAAAATAGTAAGTCTTGGGTCCAGACTATCTGACAGACTGTGGGCCTGAACAGACAGACCAAAATAAAGCTGCTTCAGGTCACTTTGGAGGTACCGTATGCTATTTAAATGATGCATGCGTCCCAAGAGTCTGGAAGCCGCTCCAAAGCTGCACTCCAGCCCTAAGGACTGGAGTGCAGCTTTGTTGCAACTTCTGGCCTCTTAAGATAAGTATGTCATTTAAACAGCATACTTCTAAAGTGACCCAAAGCACTTTATTTTGGCCTGACTGTTCAGGCCCTGAATCTCCTTATATAAGGAAGGCTATACATTAAATAGAGGGCTTTTTTACAGTCACATTATCCTCATAGGTTTGGTTGGTGAGGACCTCAGGAGAGCCTTCTCTGTGTCTGTTCAACTCCCTTTTGCAACTCTTTTGCATGGGAAGTCTGTTTGGGCCCTTCTCTTCTGTCTTTCCACTGGCAAATGAAGACATTCTTATTTAGGCAGGGCTTCTGAATTTTAACTGTGGAATTGTAGTGTTTGCGGTAATGTGTGCTGCCCTTTTTAATTATTTTACTGAAACCGTGGTGTTAACATGTTTTATATATATTTTAATTGTTTTAATCATGTTTTTAATAATACTGATATTTATCTTTATTGTAGTCAGTAACTCTGTAAGTTGGCTCTGAAATGATAACAAACAAATCTGAAGTAGCTTTATGTATTATAAAAAATATGAATTTAAAATGTGTTGTTTTTCAATTCTCTTGTAAATCTTAGGATGCTGTCACGTTTTGGAATGGAAAACAAGTTGCTGTCTTTGAATTTTCGGGTACCGCTTTACGAAATTTGGGTAAGATGAATGGATCTGAACAGGATGACTTCTGGAAGTGGATTTTAGATAAAAATTGTTGCTGTGTGTCTTCAAGTTGTTTCTGACTTAAGGCTACCCTAAGGCCTTAAGAAATCATGGTATTTTCATAGCAAGATTTGTTCAGGATGGGTTTGCTTTTACCTTCCTCTGAGGCTAAGAGAATGTGACTTGCCCAAGGTCACCCAATGGGTTTCCATGACCGAGCAGGAATTCAATCCCTGGTCTCCAGAGTCGCCCAATATGCAAACCACTACATCACACATGCTCTCTTAGATAATCATATTCAATGCTATTTATTCAATACCTTCACAATACTGTACAGTGGTTTGTTTTTTAAAGACTCTAATGGAAAATGTGCTTTATTGAGTGGAAATTTTAATTGGATGTGCCAAATGTGTTACGATTATAATGAGAAACTGCTTTTGGATATGCCTCCAGGTTCTTTCAGCTGTGATTCCCCTGTGCTGGCTATGCATGAAGAAAACCTTTACACAGTTGAGCCAAATCGGGTTCAAGTTCGCACCTGGCAAGTAAGGATTGTGGCATCAGGTTACCCAGTGATAAAGTGTCTGTAGTGATACATTGGATTCTATGCAAAAATAAGATTTACCTTCTGTGAAAAACTAGTGGTGACATAAGATGAAAAAGCTGTCAAAATGGTGAAGTAAAATACTTATCAGACTTTTAAGATTCACACCGCCAAACAATTAGAGCATAATATGCCAGACTTAATGGTTGAAAAAAAGCTTGGGTTATAGATGTGGCAATCTCAAGGGACTGCAGAACTGAAAACAAAGAGAGGAAAGATTATGAATATCAAGACCTACACATTGAGCTTCAGTACTGCTAGGAAAAGAAATGGACTGTGGTTGCAGTAGTAATGAGTGCCCTGGGAGCAATTCTAGACAGAAGGCCAAAACACTTGAATGAAATTGCCATAGATAGGATCACAATAGCATGTTTACCAAAAAGTGACACTACTGGAAATGTGTCCTTGATTCTTGGATAGAATCTGATGGTCCAAAACTCCACTCAGTAATAACTGTGAAATCGAGATAATAGTAATAATTTCAGCAACAACAAATATTGTTAATAGTTTATGTTGAAAGTTTCATAGACAGCACTTATAACTTTGGGAAGTACCTCAAATAAAGACCCTGTCCTCCTCACTTTTTTCTTTTAAATTTTAAAAATTTCTTAACTTATCATACATTTTTCTTGCTTATTTGCTGCTTGTTTAGTGGTTTGCCAAATGAAACTGAGACAAGCCACTGTGGTCTTTGTAGTAATGTTCCAATAAAAAGGAAGCTCAGGTTTTAAAATGTTCACTCTTCTTTTGTTCCAGGGCACTGTTAAGCAGCTGCTACCGTTCTCTGAATCTGAAGGGAATCCATGCCTTCTTGATGTTTGTGGGAATTTCTTGACGGTGGGAACAGACATGGCTAACTTCAAAATATTTGATCTTTCTCGCAGGTACTAATAAGGATTTAGTGGAACTTGATTATATGCTGTTGTTGTCTTTTTAATTTCGCTTAAAAATACAGCAGTATGTACAAATTAAACAATATTGGTATCTAAATCTCTGAGATATCTCATACCCCTTCCATGACTGAGACTCAGTAAAATTAAAGGAAGTGATACAGCATTTGTATACAAGAATTTATCAAGTTGAATAAGTCTTCTAAGATGATGATGATGATGATGATGATGATGACGACAACGACAAGTCACAAACGTTATTAGTTCAGGCCTGTTACAGACTGCCAAAATAAAGCTGCTTCGGGTCTCTTTGGAGGTATGCTATTTAAGTGATGCATGGGTCCTAAGAGTCCAGAGGTCGCGCCAAAGCCACACTCCATTCCTAAGCACTGGAGTGCAGCTTTGGTGCAGCTTCCGGATTCTTAGGATGCATGCATCATTTAAACAGCATACCTCCAAAGAGACCCAAAGCAGCTTTATTTTGGCAGTCTGTAACAGGCCTTCAGGTTCCTTTGTCTGTGTACTTGCTTAAGAGGACCATTAATTTCAATTCTTTGTGGGCTGAAATTATGCAGTACAGATATTAATGCAATCCAGTGTGGCATAGTGGTTTGAGCACTGGATTAGGGCTCTTGAGTCCACAGTTTGAAGCCATGACAACCCATTGAGTGACCTTGTGCAAGTCACATTTACTCAGCCTTAGAGGAAGGCAAAGGCAACCTCTTCCAAACAAAGAAAACCCTATGATAGGTTCACCTTAGGATCACCATAAGACAGGAACAACTTGAAGACACACAAAAGCAATAGAAGCATTAAAATACTCAGTGTTACATGTCAACATTTCAGTAGAATGTGTTTAAGTTTGCTGTGTTATACTTTTTTTTTTTGGAGAAAGGTGGAGGTATGAACAGGACTGCACCAGCCTTCAAAAGTGAATGAATTGGATTTAGATTTATCTTTGTTTAGAGCAGACCCATTGAAATCAGTGGCACTTGAGTTAGTTGTGACTGACTTGCTCCATTAATTTCTGTAGATCTTCATGGCTATGTACTGAATCCAGTGCATGGTCAGGAAAATATCCACCCAAAATAGTAATTAAAAAATCTGTATGGTTGAAGAATTCTGGTTTGGATGACTGTAGTTCACATATTTTGATCTTTGGCATAATGGCTCTATAACTAGAATTGAAGTGGTGGATGACAAACTGGGAAAAGTTGTGAGAGGTACTATATGAAGGGCATATAGTAACTGCACACATTTCTTGTTTTGCAATGTGCAGGCCTAGAGGGAGCCTGCAGGTAACCCCTGTGAAGTACTGTGCATAGTCTTTCTGTTTGTGTATTGTAAAAACAGACAAAAGGGTAGTGGACAGACATGAGAATACCTGCTGACTTACCTAGAAATGGTGTTTGTTTGAGAAATTAACCTGTGCTCACAGTGATCCGTAAATTCTTTCTCTGGATTAAAACCTCCACTGTTGTTTAAAGGCAAAAATCTCAGTGCTTAAAAAACTAAGAGATTTTATACTGCTTGGTAATCCCCCCCCCATAACTGTGAAGAATAGGTTGTTCAAAATGTTCAAAGTGCCTAATCTTCCCACAGAGAAGCAAAAGTACACTGTGGTAGCAAGGCTCTTCCTGAACTGGTTCCTGGCACTAGTGGGATTGCATCTGTCAAGTGCAATGCAAGTGGAAACAAAGTGAGCATCCTCATCAGCAAGGTGAGTCTGGGCTATATTTTTCATGTTATTGAGGCCTGGACACATAAGCAGATCATAGAAACATCGAATTGGAAAGGACCATAAGAGCCATCTAATTCATTCCCCTGCCATGCAGGAGAACAGAGTTAGAGCACTCCTGAGAAATGGCCATGCATCTCTGTTTAAAGAAGAAGTCTAAGTTTCAACACCAGCTGCTGAACTGTTCTTAACCATCAGGAAACTCTTCCTATTGTTTCTGTGGAATCTTTGTTCTTGTAATTTGAATCCACTGGTTTGTGTCCTAGTATATGGAGCAGCGGAAAGTAAACTTTCAAAAGGTAGAGGAAAGAACAAGGAGATCAGCAATCCTGGACTTGATCCTAACCAATAGGCTGTCAGGAATTGTATGTACTTTTGTCCTCATATAATATGTTGGGTGATGGGATATATAGTAGTAATAATATGATTTAGAAGGGTGGGAGCAGACATATATTGTAATCCGCCTTGATTCCCCTGGGAAAAGATGGAATATAAATACATTATTATTATTATTATTATTATTATTATTATTATTATTATTATTATTCAGTTACACTGCAGAAATAATCCAGTCTGAGACCGCTTTAACTGCCCTGCTAAGGAATCCTGGGAATTATTTGTCGTGACACTAGAGCTCTCTGACAGAGAAGGCTAAATGTCTTACAAAACTACAGTTCCCAGAATTCCCTAGCATTGAGCCAAGGCAGTTAAAGTGATCTGAAACTGGATTATTTCTGCAGTCTGCTTTGGACCTCAGATGCTGAGATAAGACAGGTCCTAAGATTCTCCAAAGCATACTCTTCTGGTTTACGTAGTGTTTTGTATTTAGGACTATTTCTTTCACTTAGGCAGTGCTTAGAAAGTGCTAACATAGACCAGTATGTTGTATAAGTGTTTTTATTTCTCAGGTCTACAGTTTGTGAAAAAAACAAAATAAATTGTATAAGTATACATTTTAATGGATAAATCAAATTTTTGAAAAGATTGTGAACAATGTTATTTTGT
Organism: Sceloporus undulatus; assembly: GCF_019175285.1. NCBI lineage: Eukaryota > Metazoa > Chordata > Lepidosauria > Squamata > Phrynosomatidae > Sceloporus > Sceloporus undulatus. The sequence continues at coordinate 34,321,982 of NC_056529.1, read as the reverse complement.
GTGTGTATTATTTAAGCGTTTCTGTCATCCAAGAAAATACCAGCCACACCGAAACTGTGAACATCTGGAAAATAATCCAAGATCTATATAAATGTATTTATTTCTTGTTCATTTTGTTCATCCTCTCAGATTGTGTTTAATCAGCCATTGCTAGGATTAGACAATAAGGTTTTATTTTCCTATTTAACTCCTCTTATTTATTCTTTTGTAGGCTGATGGGAGCATTGATTCCAAGATCTGGTTCTATGACATTGAGATGGATACAGTTACCCTGTTTGATTTCCAGTCTGGTCTACAGAAAGATGCGAGGGAGACTATGTCCTTTGGACAGGAAGCTGAAGGGTAAGAATTCCTCTTGAGGAAGAGTGCTGATGAAAACTATAGATACATGCTTTAAAATTAATGTTCACGCTTTTTCTTTCAAGGAGCTTACTCTGAAAACCATTTTTATATTTCACCCCCTTGCATATATAACAGCCTGTTTGTTTCTTATTCATTGTTTGAATAAAATTAAGTGTGAAATAAGGGGAAAACCATGCTGAGCTCACTGGAAGAAAGGTGTGTGTGTGTGTGTATGTGTGTATGCCATGCTATTGAGGACGCAGCTGCGCTGGGCAGGACACGTTTCTAGGATGAAGGACCATCGCCTCCCCAAAATAGTATTCTATGGTGAACTCGCCACGGGTCAGTGTACGAGGGGCACCCCAAAGAAGAGATACAAGGACTCCCTGAAACAACATCTCAGGCTTGGCCAGATAGATCACCAACAATGGTCCTCCCTGGCCTCGCATCGGGAGGCATGGAGACGCACTATCCATGATGCTGCTGCAGCCTTTTTCGAAAGCTCACGCCGAACGAGCCTCGAAGAGAAATGACAATGCAGAAAGAACTGCAACCTGGAAACATCACCCAAGGAGACTTTCTGCTGTGCTTTCTGCAGCTGGACCTGTTTATCCCGAATTGGCCTTTTTAGTCACCAACGCGCTTGTACAAAGCGCGGGATGAGTCCTTCCTGAATCTTCGTTCGCGAAGCAAAGCCAGATATATATATATAGAGAGAGAGAGACAGAGAGAGAGAGGGGGGTAAATAAAGGTGAGGTGTGTGTATAAGTGAAACAATTAAAAATGTTCAAAAGCATATAGTTAGCAGTAAGTTTGGTTTAAAATAATTTTACTGGAGTAGGAGATTCCCTTAGATTTGCTTTTTTGTTCTTTTAAATTAATGGCATTGATTTTGGAATTAATTATTGACTTCGTTGAGTGCTGCCTTTGAACAGAATTTTATTATTTATAAATGTCTAAACGATCCAGCAGAGGTCACTGTAAAACTAAAATGCCTGTCGACCAGTATTTCAAAAACATACGTTGACATGGTCTGAGTATTCATTATAAGTCAATCTGTATTTACTTACGATATTAAGTATATTTGCTAATGGAACGCACCACAGAATTCCAAAAAAGAATCAGCACGTGTTTCATAGTCATTTGATTTCATAGACAAAGCATTTGATAGTCCTACATCTGATAGTCCTGATGAGGAATCTGTACCAAGGACAAGAGGCCACCATCAGAACAGAATTCGGGGAAACAGAGTGCTTCCCAATAGGCAAAGGGGTCAGGCAAGGCTGTATCCGATCACCCTACTTGTTTTCCTTATATGCTGAAAACATCATAAGGAAAGCAGAATTAGAAACAGAAAAAGGTGGAGTTAAGATAGGAGGAAGCAACATTAACATCCTAAGATATGCAGATGACACCATAATATTAGCAGAAGATATTCAGGAATTGGAACAGTTAGTAAGGAAGGTCAAAGATGGAAGTGCAAAGGCAGGTCTGATGCTGAACATAAAGAAAACAGAAATAATGACCCCAGAAGAAATACACAAATTATATCTAGACAATAAGGAAATTGAGATAGTTTGTCTCCTTTTGATTATACTAAATGATACCAAATGTACTAAAAAAAATTTTTTTTGGTAAATCTTTTAAACATGTACTTGCTATTGCTATTACCCCTGTCTGTTTTATACTGCTTAGCTTTTTATTGTATGATGGATTTCTGGTGTTTCAGTGGTCTGTGACTGTACAATAAACGTGGATTGATAGGTGTTATTTATGGTTTTCACAAAGTACTGTTACCTGGATTTATGCCTGTGTTGTCTTAATAGGACAAACACGTCTGAATTTCCTGAACTGTGTCATCGCATCCCTGTTAGTCAGTTTTGGGATCAAAATGAGCCAAGGCTTTTCATATGCGAAACAGTCCTTGACCCAAGTCAGCAGTCGCTGGACAAGAAACAAGAATCATCAGAAAACATGGTACAACTTTCTTCTTTTCGTAGCTGATTTGATACTGAATTGTTTCACGGTGACACTGTACTCAATGCTTAGCTGGAATTTTCAGCTTCTTGTCATGTGGAATAGAGCTGAAGGCCTTGAAATTCTCATGCAAAAGGCTGACAGTAATGAAATGTAACAGGAAAAGGTTAAAATAATAAATGGTGCATTGGACAATTATTGGAGGTTCATTCTTACCTGCAGAGATGGAGACATTCAACATCATTTAGCTCCATCACCACCTAGGCAAAGAGGAAACATGTGGCCTAGAGGACTTATGTTTTCTATAGAGATCCTGTCAGAGGGTGGAGTCGGGTTGGGGTCCTGCAGCGGAGGATGATGGGCTGGAGGACTCAGAGGGAGCCTGAACAGGAGAGGCGGAACCAGCCCAAGGGGAAACAGCTGGGCCAGGGGCAGAGTGGTGAAAGGAAGCCGCACAAGGGGGTAGAAAAGGGGTGGAGAAGGAAGCCAGGGGGAGGAGGAGCCAGGACGGGACTGGACGCCAAGGGAGGAAAGAGAGACCGGCCACAAGGCTGAGATTGAGGCCTGGGTCCTGGACGCCCTGTCGGCAGAAATCAACCGGCGCTACTTCTGGGGCCAAGGAATGGCCGGTGGTCGAGGCAGAGACCAACAGGACCCGATAGAGAGTCTGTTGGCTTCCCTAGTCCATCCCACCAGGGATGACTTGGAGCCATTTCAGGCCCGCCCTGTAATCAACCCAGGTCCGAGACTGTTGTGGGATATAAGGGGGAGGTGCTGGCCTCCGGAGCGGAGCCCACGTGGATGGCCCGTGAGAGAGCTAAGCCCAGGACTGGAGGAGTCAAGCCCTTAGACGGCGACACAGTGTGGAACTCGGACAGTGAAGTAACTAGTCCCCAGATAGTGTTGTCTACGGGCCTATTTAAGTTAGCTAACGGCGGTGAAGTAACCAGCCTCAGTGTTATTGTTGCCTGTTGGGCCTGTTTTTGTTGAATTAAAGACAAGTTAAGCAGCTTACGGTGTGAGTGATTTTGTGGCATGGAACCCCTTGGACCACCCTCCCCAGCCGGCAGAGCTCATGGCCCGGCGACAGATCCCAAGTTCCTTCCTAATTTCTTTATATAGAGTTGGCCCTCTATTTTCGCAGGGATCCATTCCAGACCGCCCCCTGCACAAAAATGGAGGCACGCACATATTCAAGCCCCTTAGGTGCGCACCATTGAAATAGCGGTGGTTGCCCCTCCACGGATATTCAAGATTGTGGATCTCAGATCCGCGAGTTAAGAGGGGCGACTGTAGTGATGTCAACATAGGGAGGTTACAAAAGATAAGTAACATACAAAAGGAAAAGGGAACCAACCGCAATAGAATAGAATAAATAAAGCGGCTTCTGACCACTTCAGGGACATGGCATTTAGATGACACATGGCCCTGAAGTGGTCAGAAGCCGCTCCAAGGCCACCCAAGGCAGCCCAAAGCCACTCGCAAAATGAATAGATTTAATTCACTCCTGCCGGCAGCCCATTTGGGACTGTGGCAGCATCCCGCTTTATGAGCAGGACGTCTGGTGGCTCTGGTTCCAGGCCGATTTGGGCTGGTGTGGCCAGAGACCATTCCTTTTGGGCTGTCTGATTCGGCCCTATTTGACTGCCAAGATAAATGTTTCCAGAAATGCCTGGATTTTCAAGGGCAGAACTCCCTTTGTTTGCTGTGTCATACGGTAATGTTTGCTGCATCATACGGTAATGTTTGCTGCAGCCTACATGTTTTGGAGAGGAAGATAGTGTGTTCTGTGTCTTACCTAGAAAAAAAAAGAACCAAAAGACCAATATGATGCTATGAAACCCCCAAACGTTTCTCTTTTCCTTTCCAGATGGATGTTTTGATTATATGCTTCTTCACTACTGAGGAACATGGCCTTTTGCTCCAGGATAGTTTTCCATTGCCGTCATCCTACCAGTCTCTTTTAGGCATGGAGGTGCCCCATTATTATTTTTCTAGAAAGGTGAGCAGTTCAAAGTTTGAGAGATCATCTCTGAAGCACTTTTCCTCTGAAATGTTCTGTATCCTGTGGAATAGGTAATGTAAACTGAGAGGAGAACAGTGCTGCTCCAAATGGTGGTACCTGGACTGGTGCTGGTCCCTGAGTGACTGGCTGTGAGTCCCTTGCAAATTTCCAGGAAAGGAGGAGACAATTTTAACCAATGGACACAAATTGAATGCCAGTCCCTGTCTCATTGTAAAAAATATTGCTGTTCCTCTACATCAAGTATTCTAAGAAACACTGGACTAAAATATTGATTTTGAAGTGCTTAAGCATTTCTAAACGTTACATAAAAAAATTAAAAATTCACCATTGCAGGTTTTCAATCCAGTATACAGGATATAGATGAGAAAAAGATAGAGAAGAAACAGCTAAAAAGCATCAAATCTTGATAAGTTACATTGTATGTGCCTATTTTATATCTACGTAAGAGAATGGTGAATACTGAAATGGGGCAATGATGTAAATATCTATTCTCCAGGACAGATGTTGTAGCTGCTTTTATTCCAGCTAATAATCCTTTTAGATTTCATAGTAACTATATCTCTCCTCACCATGCTTCCTCAGAATGAGTTTTCTTAGAACTTGGACCAAATAGTGCCAAGTATTGTTCTGGTTGCTATGGTTGTGTGCTTCCAAGTCATTATGGCAACCCTGTCATGGGATTTTCCTGGCAAGTTTCTTCAAACTCTGAGGCTGAGAGAGTGTAACTTGCCCCAGGCCACCCAGTGAGTTTACATAACTGAAACGAGATTTGAACCCTGATCTCTCAGTATCCTAGTCCAGCACTCAAAGCGCTACACCATGCTGGCTCTCAGTTCTTGTACTGATGGAGAAGACTTTGTCTGCATTGCAGATGATGCCTCGAATCATTAGTGCTGAGACTCCTCTGTTTTAAATGTGCCTTGTACATAAATTGAATAAAAAGGCAAATGTTAAATTAAAAAAGCAAGATCTTTTAAACCTTTTTATAACTGATCTTTATAGCTGCAGTGGCAACACAACAGACATGGCTTCTGAATTTCACTACACTTTCTGTCATTTCTGCTTACCTGTAATAATCTTCACATTGTTTATTCTTTTATTTGCGCTTCTTTCTGTTTCTTTTTCATTTCTGCTGCCCAATAGTTAATGTTTTGGAGGGGATCTCTCTATAAACCATATGTAAGTATTATGAGCTGTCCTGCCTTAGTTATAATTTGCTTTTATTCCATGAACTTCTGGTTTGCTTTATTCAGCATATTTATTCATAAGCCATTTGGGGGGGAGGTTCACCTTTTTCTGCGGAAAACACCTAGAAATGTGAAGTTTTCTAATAAAATAAAGGGGACTATTTGGATAGAAATATCTCATGGAGCAGTGGTTCCCAACCTTTTCTATGACCCACACCCCTAGGAAATGTTTGATGAATGCTTGTATATTAATGCTTGTAATAACCCCTTACAAAAGTAATATCATATTTCAAGATAAAGAAGTCAAATTTCCAATTTTTGCATCACAGATTGAACCATACAATATTGTGGGTGAACAAACTGAACTTTAAAAAAAGAATAAGATTTTAACTCAGTGCATAAAATGCAAATCTAAGTTGACAGATTAGACTCTAATTTGTTCAGTAAAAAAAATATAAATAGTAAAATTGATCCTTATTGTGAACATAAAATTCAATTACTATATATACTCATGTATACGTCTAGAAATTTTAGTCAAAAAATTCACCCTGGAAACATGTGTCAACTTATCCAAGGGTCAATGTAAATACTGTACTTTAAAAGTTATTTTAAAATGAACCATCCCCTGGTGAAAGGCAAGAACATAATCTGTCCTGGAAGCACTGACTTCCCACTATTCTCTCATCCATCCAGCCTTTGGTATAAGTGTGCTGGAATTCTGTATGTTCTTTGACATTTTTTCCCTTTGCTCCATCCTTTACATCATTTGTTACATGTCTTTAATAATGTACTGTCACAAGCGAAGAAGCACCCCATGCATGTCTCATAAAGACAGAAACATCCACAACGCACAGAAGTGCATATTGGATATGTCTAGAGTGTGCACAGTAATGAATGTTTCCTAATTTGGTAGACTGGCCTACATATCAAAGAGCCCTCCTCCAACCACCATCTTGAGGGGGAGAGAGGCCTGGCCTGGAAGACAAAGAGCCCTCCTCCAACCACCATCTTGAGGGGGAGATAGGCCAGGCCTGAAGACAAAGAGCCCTCCTCCTGACCACCATCTTGAGGGGGAGAGAGGCCTGGCCTGAAGACAAAGAGCCCTCCTCCTGACCACCATCTTGAGGGGGAGAGAGGCCTGGCCTGAAGACAAAGAGCCCTCCTCCTGACCACCATCTTGAGGGGGAGAGAGGCCTGGCCTGAAGACAAAGAGCCCTCCTCCTGACCACCATCTTGAGGGGGAGAGAGGCCTGGCCTGAAGACAAAGAGCCCTCCTCCTGACCACCATCTTGAGGGGGAGAGAGGCAGGCCAGCAACAACAGGCCTCACCTGGAAGACAACATTCTTTTTAAATTAATATCAATTATTTCTTTTTAAAATATTTTGATTGTA